>NC_068433.1:43801318-43911318 GCF_023373465.1 Oncorhynchus keta
GGGCAGTGTCCCCAATCACATTGGGATATATTTTTTTAGACCAGAGGAAAGAGTGCCTCCTACTGGCCCTCCAACACCACTTCCAGCAGCATCTGATCTCCCATCCAGGAACTGACCAGGACCAACCCTGCTTAGCTTCAGAAGCAGTATGCAGGGTGGTATGCTGCTGGCATGACATACACAGTATGTCCATGATATCATAGTCATGAACTCAAAGACCCAGGTTGGTTTATTCACTGTTTGTGTCTTGCGTCTTGCGGTCCTCCACTGTCTGAGTTAATGAAATCTATGGATCGGACCGTTTTTTTTAAATTTCCCAAATTCCCAAATCGAACTGCCTGTA
Source organism: Oncorhynchus keta (assembly GCF_023373465.1). Classification (NCBI taxonomy): domain Eukaryota; kingdom Metazoa; phylum Chordata; class Actinopteri; order Salmoniformes; family Salmonidae; genus Oncorhynchus; species Oncorhynchus keta. Next base: position 43,801,662 of record NC_068433.1, read on the forward strand.
GCTCAAGACCTTTTATTTATTTATTTATTTTATTTCACCTTTATTTAACCAGGTAGGCAAGTTGAGAACAAGTTCTCATTTACAATTGCGACCTGGCCAAGATAAAGCAAAGCAGTTCGACAGATACAACGACACATGGAGTAAAACAAACATACAGTCAATAATACAGTATAAACAAGTCTATATACAATGTGAGCAAATTAGGTGAGAAGGGAGGTAAAGGCAAAAAAGGCCATGGTGGCAAAGTAAATACAATATAGCAAGTAAAACACTGGAATGGTAGTTTTGCAATGGAAGAATGTGCCAGGTAGAAAAATAAATAATGGGGTGCAAAGGAGCAAAATAAATAAATAAATTAAATACAGTTGGGAAAGAGGTAGTTGTTTGGGCTAAATTATAGGTGGGCTATGTACAGGTGCAGTAATCTGTAAGATGCTCTGAAAGTTGGTGCTTAAAGCTAGTGAGGGAGATAAGTGTTTCCAGTTTCAGAGATTTTTGTAGTTCGTTCCAGTCATTGGCAGCAGAGAACTGGAAGGAGAGGCGGCCAAAGAAAGAATTGGTTTTGGGGGTGACTAGAGAGATATACCTGCTGGAGCGTGTGCTACAGGTGGGAGATGCTATGGTGACCAGCGAGCTGAGATAAGGGGGGACTTTACCTAGCAGGGTCTTGTAGATGACATGGAGCCAGTGGGTTTGGCGACGAGTATGAAGCGAGGGCCAGCCAACGAGAGCGTACAGGTCGCAATGGTGGGTAGTATATGGGGCTTTGGTGACAAAACGGATTGCACTGTGATAGACTGCATGCAATTTGTTGAGTAGGGTATTGGAGGCTATTTTGTAAATGACATCGCCAAAGTCGAGGATTGGTAGGATGGTCAGTTTTACAAGGGTATGTTTGGCAGCATGAGTGAAAGATGCTTTGTTGCGAAATAGGAAGCCAATTCTAGATTTAACTTTGGATTGGAGATGTTTGATATGGGTCTGGAAGGAGAGTTTACAGTCTAACCAGACACCTAAGTATTTGTAGTTGTCCACGTATTCTAAGTCAGAGCTGTCCAGAGTAGTGATGTTGGACAGGCGGGTAGGTGCAGGTAGCGATCGGTTGAAGAGCATGCATTTAGTTTTACTTGTATTTAAGAGCAATTGGAGGCCACGGAAGGAGAGTTGTATGTCATTGAAGCTTGCCTGGAGGGTTGTTAACACAGTGTCCAAAGAAGGGCCGGAAGTATACAGAATGGTGTCATCTGACCTGAAACAAGGATATGCATATTCTTGATACTATTTGAAAGGAAACACTTTGAAGTTTGTGGGGGGGGACCGATCCCGTAAAGATAAAAAAAACACACACACAAAATGTTTCCCAATTGAATATTCAAAATCTCATTTAGACAGTCCCTGGGACCAAAACATTAATTAACCGTAAGTCAGAAATGAATACTGATGTGAATAGTAATGTATTCTTCATACACAGGGATTTCTGGCTGTTTCAACTTAGTTTCCGTGAGAGTTTTAATTATTAATTGATGCTATGAAGGTTGCATGTAAAGCACTTGTTTACATTCACATTTTGGGCGCAAACACACTCACACATGCAAATACTCACAAACAAACACAAACGCGCACACACACACACACACACACACACACACACACACACACACACACACACACACACACACACACACACACACACACACACACACACACACACACACACACACACACACACACACACACACACACACACACACACACACACACACACACACCAGTGGAAGCTCATAATGTTGTCCACCCAATCAAAGGATCAGCAAATGACTCTAGTACTGAAAGCATAAGCTACAGCTAGCTAGTACTGCAGTTCATAAACTGAGGTGAGTAGTTGATTTAAAGAGAGAGAAAGACAATAGTTAAACAGTTTTGAACAATTTCGTTTCTTCAAAAATTAAGGAGAAACAAGAGAGAGAGAGAGAGAGAGAGAGATGTTTCATTGTATTTTTTCTCTCACTTTCACTTACCTAGCGAATGCAGCTAGCTGGTTTAGCCTACTCAAACACCTGGCTCAAACAGAGATGGATGCTATGTTTGCTAGCTGGCTATTGCTATCCAACACTGGAATTCTTCCAATAAAAGGTAAGCATTTAAGCTTTATAAAGTTATTGTCACCGGGCCTGCCGGTGTAACTGCTAAACTGCTTGCTGCTGACTGTACACTGTACTGCATGATTGTTTTGGGTTTACTAATGCGTTAGTTCCAGTAGCTGCAATATATACAAAGTATGTGGACACCCCTTCAAATGAGTGGATTTGACTATTTCAGCCACAACCGTTACTGACAGGTGTATAAAATCGAGCACACCGCCATGCAATCTCCGTAGACAAACATTGGCAGTAGAATGGCCTTACTGAAGAGCTCAGTGACTTTCAACATGGCACCGTCATAGGATGCCACCTTTCCAACAAGTCAGTTCGTCAAATTCCTGCTTGGCTAAAGCTGTCCCGGTTAACTGTAAGTGTTATGGGGAAGTGGAAACGTCTATGAGCAACAATGGCTCAGCCGCGAAGTGGTGGCCACACAAGCTCACAGAACGGTACCGCTGAGTGCTGAAGCAAGTTCCAAACTGCGAGATTCACGAAATGGGTTTCCATGGCTGAGCAGCCGCACACATGCCTAAGATCACCATGTGCAATACCAAGTGTCGGCTGGAGTGGTGTAAAGCTTGCTGCCATTGGACTCTGGAGCAGTGGAAACCTGTTTTCTGGAATGATGAATCATGCTTCACCATGTGGTAGTCCGACGGACGAATCTATGTTTTGGTGGATGCCAGGACAACGCTTCCTCCCCTAATGCATAGAGCCAACTGTAAAGTTTGGTGGAGGAAAAATAATGGTCTGGGACTGTTTTTCATGGTTTGGGCTAGCTCTACTGTATACCATGACATTCTAGATGGTTTTGTGCTTCCAACTTTGTGGAAACAGTTTGGGAAAGGCCCTTTCCTGTTTCAGCATGACAATGCCCCGCGCACAAAGCGAGGTCCCATACAGAAATGTTGTTGAGATCGGTGTGGAAGAACTTGACTGACCTGCATAGAGCCTTGACCTCAACCCCATCGAACACCTTTGGTATGAATTGGAATGCTGACTGCGAGCCTAGTCACCCAACCTCAGTGCCTGACTTCACTAATGCTCTTGTGGCAGAAGTAAGCAGGATCGTCGCAGCAATATTCCAACATCTAGTGGAAAGCCTTCCCAGAATAGTGGAGGCTGTTATAGCAGAAAAGGGGGGACCAACTCTATATTAATGCCAATGATTTTGGAATGAGATGCAAATTTGAGTATCATGTAGCAGCCTAAACCTATTGACGTTACATTGAGCTGGGTGAATGGAATATGAATGACAGTCATCCAATATGTTGTAACAAAAATGAGGCAACACTCATAAAAAATAATCAAATCTTAAACGGTACCGACCGCCACTGATACACACACACACACACACACACACACGCACACGCACACGCACACGCACACACACACACACACACACACACACACACACACACACACACACACACACACACACACACACACACACACACACACACACACACACACACACACACACACACACACACACACACAGCAAGGGCCAACTGATCTCTGACTGACAAAAGCCAAACATACTTCCTAAAATGAAATCCAGCAATGGCAGCAGATTACGTTTTTGTGCTCTATTTATAAAAACAAACACAACCCAAAAGCCTGATAACGTGCTCGGTGCCTGCTTCCATTTCTGCAACTTTGATATCTGCAATATTGTGATGTGCTATTGTCTGTGTGTTTTGGAGAGGCAGTTGCCTCAGGGTGTGCAGTCTTCTCCTCTGAGTGTTGCTTTGGGGCCAGGCGCACAACGCTCGGCACCAGCACATTAATAAACCAGAACAGACTCTGGATATTCAAATAAAACAAATACAAAACACACAAGTACCCCAGGGGGTAGCCATGGCCCTGTCATGACCCCACAGCCTGAGGGATGTTTGCTGTTAACGCTGCCTGTCCTTGCCAGCTGTTGGGCACAATTACTTTCACACAGTGGCGGAAGAGGGCGGAATCAGAGGCTGAATTCCTTTAACATGGTGCCCTGGCACCTCCCAGAAAAAAACAGACCTGCCAATCCTCACATGGGGCACCAAAATATTTCCACTGAAATTAAGAGAGAGAGGGATGAGAGGGGATGAGGAGAGAAAAGAGAACATGAAATAGAGAGACTTAGAGTCAGACTTAGACTCAGAGAGGGAGAGAGAGAGAGAGAGAGAGAGAGAGAGAGAGAGAGAGATGGAAAGACACAAGGGAAAGAAAGAAGGAAAGAAGTAGCATACACCCAAACGACGTCCAGAGAGCAAACAGATACGTGACACTGAACAGCAGCGGGCGGATTTGTTCTTAGAACTCACACCACAGGTGTCTTTGTTGTCTCCACCGTCAGGACTTCTCAGAACCAGGTTTAAATTTGAAATATGATTGTCACTCGAGTCGTTTGGAATCAGAATTACTCCGTTGACACCGGTTTAAAAATAAACAGCCTGGATCTCAGGTGTCCTGCGAGGGAGCGTAGAATTTATACATAGTGAGGGATGGAGGGAGGTGATGTAGTAGCTCATCTATCTCTTTCCCAAAACCCCGAAAAATCAAATACAAATCCTGACAGAGAAAATAGATATGGAATAAACAGAAACAGAGAAATAAATCACTACAGCATCATAACCAACTCCAGTCCTAGCCCTTGGAGAGGGAGAGAGTGTTAGAATTATAGAGTTATAGAAGAGCAGTGTCGTGCCGTGCATAGTGAGATACCACATGAAAAACTGGGCCTCTGGCAAAACCAGATCTACCTGGGGAGAGACTGACACTGAGAGAGACACACACACAGAGAGGTCTCTCATCATATCTCACTGCTATGAGATGAGACGATCTCATCCCAAACCCTGGAGTAAGGGAGGGAGGGTGGGACATAGAAGGGGAGAGGTAGAGAGATTCACAGCATGTGAGGGAGGTGATCCAATTCTCTTCCATGTCCCACAAATTCTCTTCCATTCTCTTCCATGCCATATGCCCTTAGCATACAGTGCTCTGTACTGCGTACTTTAGGTGCATCTGCATACTGTACTAGCAACATTCAACTTGTGTTCAACTATGTTTAGTCATGCACTATAAGACCTGTACTGTATGGCTAATCTTGGGTAACTCAGAACTAAAGTCTCATGTAATTGGTCAGCTGCTCGAGTAAGTTCTGGGTCCATACGTGTGAAGAGAAGAGATCAAGAGATGCTAGAACGAGTAGCGGGACCAGAACGAGGAGCTCCACCCTCTCTCTTCGGAAGTTACAGGCTAAATGTCCCCTCCCTTTCCGAATTTCCAAAGATTCTACCACCTCCGAAATGATGAGTTGTCCAAATAACCAGTGAGGGGAAATCCAAAACACTGGAACTAGTGCTGCTCGTTATCCCACACATCCCATTCCATCCCAATAGATTCAGTTATGTTTACATAGATCTGTTCATGAGAGATTACTGCATGGTTAACTATTCCACTGTGCTGTGTGTACGCTACTGCTTGAGTGATTGATTTTATTCAGAAGGGAAGAGCATATTGAGCGTTATGAAGGAATCGAAGCCGTGGTGGTCAATATAAAAGAGCCTGTTTGAAGCCCTGAATATTCCGCTAGACTTTGCATTTCAAATTGTTTGACATTTTACTTCTTATTATATAAGGAAGGAAGAAAATGAAATAACCCAACATGTAATAATCAGTTATGTCTGAAATGGAAAATCATCTTTCTGCCCATGTTTGTAACAAAAGTCTTCAGGCATAAGTAGTGAGACCCCTGGCAAACATCTCCAGTGCCCGTGTCAGTCTGTTGGAGCCCGAAATAACTTCTCTATCTACTCACTTGTGTTAATTATTGTCATTGTCATATTCTTTCTGTGACACTACTTTCAAAATAGATTACACTTGTGTCAGGAAATGCCAGCCTGCCTTCACATGTCATTAGAGGGAACTGCAAAACACATCCTGTCAAATTGGAGCAATCGGAAAGAGCCTGTCTCCTTCTCCATTGATCTCTCTCTCTCTCTCTCTCTCTCTCTCTCTCTCTCTCTCTCTCTCTCTCTCTCTGTCTCTCTGTCTCTCTGTCTCTCTGTCTCTCTCTCTCTCTGTCTCTCTGTCTCTCTGTCTCTCTCTCTCTCTGTCTCTCTGTCTCTCTCCCTCTCTCTCTCTCTCTCTCTCTCTCTCTCTCTCTCTCTCTCTCTCTCTCTCTCTCTCTCTCTCTCTCTCTCTCTCTCTCTCTTCCTCTCTCTCTCTCTCTCTCTCTCTCTCTCTCTCTCTCTCTCTCTCTCTCTCGACAGGGAAAACAACATCTTATCCCTCCAGTGCTCTGTCCACAAAGGATTATTGAGTTTTCACATTGATTGTGTGTGTCCATATAGCCATCTGACAACTGTTAGCGGTATAGAAATCATGCCCACACAGATCCTATTTTCAGAGAAATATAATTTCACCTTGCTGGCTGCACTAAATACTTAGCTTAGCTATTGTCATATATAAGATGATTGACATAATATTTTTTGCTAAATCACAGTGATATAGGCTGAGCTGAACCACATAGAAGGATTTGGATCTCAATGCGATCTGTGTTTACTTTGTGAATGAGAGTCTCAATCAGAGAGAGAGTGTTTGTGTGTGGTATATGTGTTCCTGTGTGTGTGTGTGCTTGTAAAAGGTGTGTGTTCCTATGTGTCCAATTAGAGTATGTGGTCCTATCAGCACCTGTTCAAATCCTATTTCACCCTCATCAATCTATGGCTTTTCAGCTGAATTCTACCTGTGCTTCTAGAATAGTATTAGGTTAATTCTTCAACCCCATACTCTATGTCTAATCTATAATCCATTCTCTGTACTCAGAATGACCGTAGTATATTCTGTACATTCTATACTCAGTATGACCTTAGTATATCCTGTACATTCTATACTCAGTATGACCTTAGTATATCCTGTACATTCTATACTCAGTATGACCTTAGTATATCCTGTACATTCTATACTCAGTATGACCTTAGTATATCCTGTAGATTCTATACTCAGTATGACCTTAGTATATCTTGTACATTCTGTACTCCGTATGACCTTAGTATAGAGTACAGAATGTATAGGATATACTATCTGTTTAGTTCTCAGCCTTCATCTACTAATCCAAGCATCTTCATTTACAGTGTTTAAAAACAACTGTTAGCCAGTAATACAGTCATCCTAGTCAGATGAAGGAGGTATAAACACATGAATGCAGACAGCAGCCACTACCAGCTGCTGATACATAATACTCCTGATCAGTACATTTGGGCCTGTGAAAGAACCAGATTAATCTCCTAACATATTCACACACACACACACGCACACACGTTATCACAGCGAGCTTGAAAACCACACCTCCTGGAGAATCCAACAGTAATCGAATAAAACTTTCCCAGAAACACCCGCAGCAATGCTTAACTGTCAGGTAAAGACCTGCAGCTGTTTTGAATGCAATTATAAACCTATTTGTTTGACAAAGGCCCAACCGTTGCCATTGAGTTCTATTGATTTTTACATGTGTGTGTTTATTCATGAAAGATTTCTATATAACAATAGCTATGCGCTATGTGGTGATGACAGCTTCCTCAAGCCGGTGACAGCCACTGCTGAAGCATGGTAATCTTGTTTTTTTCTGCTGTCCCACCTCCCCCAAATGAGCAGGGGGCTGGGGCTATCAGAAAGGGAATTATATGGGCTTTTATAACCAAAAAATCATACGCAGCATCAGCCTCTAAAAAATGATCAATGATTCCATCTCTGGTGGCGGGGGAATGGGAAAAGGAGGAGGTCCATGTGTGTGTGTTTCTACCTGAGTCCTGATGAATAACCCGGAGGCCCAATCTCCTGGTGTATTTATTACATATTGTTATGGATCTCATCAGGCCTGCTGAGGCACTTCGAGATTACATTACAGTATACACAGCACCTCTCCCCTAAGTCACAGAGCAACACCACCAGGGAGATGATCTGTGTGTGTGTGTGTGTGTGTGTGTGTGTGTGTGTGTGTGTGTGTGTGTGTGTGTGTGTGTGTGTGTGTGTGTGTGTGTGTGTGTGTGTGTGTGTGTGTGTGTGTGTGTGTGTGTGTGTGTGTGTGTGTGTGTGTGTGTGTGTGTGTGATCTATCAACATCAAAGACTACTTGATGCCTTTGAGTGTGTGTGTGTGTGTGTGTGTGTGTGCATTTGTCTGGCCTTATCTGTCAAATAGCCCAGCTTAGATGAATACTATACTTTATGCTTCCAGACCGATGCATGGTTTTACACTGTATGTAAATCAGTGTGATGGATGAGCAGTCTATGCATCTAATGACAATTTACAGTCAGCCGAGTTAACCATTAGCACCTGATTGATAGCCATTTGATGTGGTTGCTATGTGCTAACTGGCCGTTTATTACATGGAGAACCCTTTAAGTCTCATTGAGTCATATTCAAAGAAGCAATAAAAAATATGTTTATGAATGAAGAGGCACATTATGACCACAACAGACCTGGCACGATGTGCTCAACGTACAATGAACCATGTCCCAACATGTAGTTAGACTGAGGTAAAACTGCCCCTTCATTAATTATTCACAATGACTAAGTGACTAATATTTTTCTTCTTAACGAGCCCTCGTTATTATAAAGTGTTGCTGGGTCTTTTTATGGCAGTGTTATTTTCCTTCGTCAGAATGCAGCCTCTGATCTCTCGCCCTCCTCCCTCCCTTGTCCCTCCGTTCTCCCTGCCTCCTTCCTCCCTTCTTCTCTGAGACACAGTATTAATACCGGTGGAGGCTCCTCAGAGGAGAAAGCAGAGGACCATCTTACTCAGGGAATTTCATCAAAATAAAAATAGTGAAACATTACAAAAAGTTCTCCTTTTTAGACAAAACTATACAAAACATTTCAACGTTACTAAATGACAGATTAAAACACATTGTTTTGCAATGAAGGTCTATAGTAACACAGTAATTCTGACAACTTCCGGAGGACATCCTCCAACCTATCAAAGTTCTTGCAGTATGATCTGACATCTTGTCCACCCAATGCAAGTATCCGACAATGAATCCAGTAAGCATAAGCTACAGCTAGCTAGCACTGCAGTAAATAAAATGTGGTGAATAGTTGACTCAAAGAAAGAAAATGACAATTGTTGAACTGTCGTCTAATATACTGTAATAGAAATAAGGCCGTGCGCATAGAAAAAAAAATCATCCTCCCTAATCGTAAAACGAGCGCCACTGATTAATACCCTATAGGCCAGAAGGATTATTGCTTTCTGTGGGAAATAAATTCCTCTTTAGGTAATGACCTGCTATCGCAAACTCAGCCTGCTCTGATTGCTAGCGAGCTAATCGGTAGCATTACCTACGGCACCCTGTCTTTAACTGTGAAGGCTAAGGGGGAACATTCCTCCATTTTCTTCCTCCCTCTCTCTGAACAGGTCACCATACCGCTGCATTATTTTATTAGTGAGCCATTAAGCGATGCTGCTAGCTACTGGCCAGTATTTATGACTCAGGAGAGACAACGGTTTCCCCCTGAGAAAAAAGGGTTTGCTTTCAATTGCTTTTTAATGAGAGACATTTGCCTGAAGTACTTTCACACTACTGAGTGGATTGCTTAGGTCTAAGCAGAGGAAGTGGAGGGGACAGATTCTGAAACAAAAGGATGGAGGGAAGAGATGTTTGGGGGAAGTAAGGATGAGACTCCGGAGGTTGAGAGGAGGGAAGAGATGTTTGGGGGAAGTAAGAATTAGACTCCGGAGGTTGAGAGGAGGGAAGAGATGTTTGGGGGAAGTAAGGATGAGACTCCGGAGGTTGAGAGGAGGGAAGAGATGTTTGGGGGAAGTAAGGATGAGACTCCGGAGGTTGAGAGGAGGGAAGAGATGTTTGGGGGAAGTAAGGATGAGACTCCGGAGGTTGAGAGGAGGGAAGAGATGTTTGGGGGAAGTAAGGATGAGACTCCGGAGGTTGAGAGGAGGGAGGAGATGTTTGGGGGAAGTAAGGATGAGACTCCTGAGGTTGAGAGGAGGGAAGAGATGCTTGGGGGAAGTAAGGATGAGACTCCAGAGGTTGAGAGGAGGGAGGAGATGTTTGGGGGAAGTAAGGATGAGACTCCGGAGGTTGAGAGGAGGGAGGAGATGTTTGGGGAAGTAAGGATGAGACTCCTGAGGTTGAGAGGAGGGAAGAGATGTTTGGGGGATATATATATATATGCCATTTAGCTGACGCTTTTATCCAAAGCGACTTACAGTCATGTGTGCATACATTCTACGTATGGGTGGTCCCGGGAATCGAACCCACTCCCTGGCGTTACAAGCGCCATGCTCTACCAACTGAGCCACAGAAGGACCGAATTAGACTCCGGAGGTTGAGGGGAGGAAGAGATGTTTGGGGGAAGTAAGGATTAGACTCCGGAGGTTGAGAGGAGGGAAGAGATGCTTGGGGAAGTAAGGATGAGACTCCGGAGGTTGAGAGGAGGGAAGAGATGTTTGGGGGAAGTAAGGATGAGACTCCTGAGGTTGAGAGGAGGGAAGAGATGCTTGGGGGAAGTAAGGATGAGACTCCGGAGGTTGAGAGGAGGGAAGAGATGTTTGGGGGAAGTAAGGATGAGACTCCTGAGGTTGAGAGGAGGGGAGAGATGTTTGGGGGAAGTAAGGATGAGACTCCGGAGGTTGAGAGGAGGGAAGAGATGTTTGGGGAAGTAAGGATGAGACTCCTGAGGTTGAGAGGAGGGAAGAGATGTTTGGGGAAGTAAGAATTAGACTCCGGAGGTTGAGAGGAGGGAAGAGATGCTTGGGGGAAGTAAGGATGAGACTCCGGAGGTTGAGAGGAGGGAAGAGATGTTTGGGGGAAGTAAGGATGAGACTCCGGAGGTTGAGAGGAGGGAAGAGATGTTTGGGGGAAGTAAGGATGAGACTCCTGAGGTTGAGAGGAGGGAAGAGATGTTTGGGGGAAGTAAGGATGAGACTCCGGAGGTTGAGAGGAGGGAAGAGATGCTTGGGGGAAGTAAGGATGAGACTCCGGAGGTTGAGAGGAGGGAAGAGATGTTTGGGGGAAGTAAGAATTAGACTCCGGAGGTTGAGAGGAGGGAAGAGATGTTTGGGGGAAGTAAGGATGAGACTCCTGAGGTTGAGAGGAGGGAAGAGATGCTTGGGGGAAGTAAGGATGAGACTCCGGAGGTTGAGAGGAGGGAAGAGATGTTTGGGGGAAGTAAGGATGAGACTCCTGAGGTTGAGAGGAGGGAAGAGATGTTTGGGGGAAGTAAGGATGAGACTCCGGAGGTTGAGAGGAGGGAAGAGATGTTTGGAGGAAGTAAGGATGAGACTCCTGAGGTTGAGAGGAGGGAAGAGATGCTTGGGGGAAGTAAGGATGAGACTCCGGAGGTTGAGAGGAGGGAAGAGATGTTTGGGGGAAGTAAGGATGAGACTCCTGAGGTTGAGAGGAGGGAAGAGATGTTTGGGGGAAGTAAGGATGAGACTCCTGAGGTTGAGAGGAGGGAAGAGATGTTTGGGGAAGTAAGAATTAGACTCTGGAGGTTGAGAGGAGGGAAGAGATGCTTGGGGGAAGTAAGGATGAGACTCCGGAGGTTGAGAGGAGGAAAGAGATGTTTGGGGGAAGTAAGGATGAGACTCCGGAGGTTGAGAGGAGGGAAGAGATGTTTGGGGGAAGTAAGGATGAGACTCCGGAGGTTGAGAATAGGGAGGAGATGAGAAAGTGAAGAGGGCTTCTCCTGTTAACTTTCCTTCAGTTTAGGTTGCCAAGAACAAAGACATGGAGGTCCATTGAGGCTGTGCTATAAAAGGGAATCAAAAATAATCAAAATATGTATTTAATCCACCACTGCTTCTCATAATCATACTCATTATAGGGATGAATATAATACAAAGATCAGACAGAGACATGAGTTTGCTCAGCCCTCAATATGGTTTTAGATTAAACACTGATTCAAGTACAGTTTTCTACATGGTCTGGATTGGAGGAGGGGTATTCAGTGATTTAACCCAGGGCCCTAATTATCGGTGTCCCAGTGGTCCTTCTCGTGTCAGACATGCATATTAAACACCACATCTCTGGTTTACAAGGGTTAACCTATTTCCTGGTTCTTACCCACCTGACCTGGTGACCTATGACCTGTCTGGAGGAGGGGGCTAACCCTTAGGCCTGATGAGTCCTGGAATGTGAGGAGGAGGGGTCAGTCGGGAGCAAGGTGATTTGTACCATGCCTCATGCCTTAGATTGTGGTGGATAAATGATTAAGTGGTTGGTGCTGTGCGTGGGCCGATGCTCTAATGGACTTGCTCTATCTTGGTCTGCCTGCCTGGTAAACACCACAGCAGAAGGGGGTGCTAGCTATAAACGGACAGAGAGGGTGAGAGGGCAGGAGGCAGCTCATCTTAAGCTGAAAAGAAAAGTGTGCCTGTTTGAGCCCAGAACAAGCTCAGATATTTAACCGGCTCCAGTTTGTAATGCAGTTGTAAGACACAAAATATGCATCTTTTCAGGAATTAGACTATTACAAGTGTTACTTTATAGGGTACATCCTCAGGGCTGTTCACTTTGTGGATAGCACTGGTGGAAAGAGCCTTTCAGCATTGGAGCGCGGGCTTTAAATAATGAAGAAAGAGGGATGATGAGTCTGCCGATGTCTATAGAAGAGAGGAAACCGGAGGAGTGCATAGACAGAGCAGGGATCAAAGGAGTTATTTTGGAAACCCTTCACTTTACTCTCTTTGTCACGCATATTCCTTCTCAGTCTCATCAGATTAATAGCATGATTGTGATAGAGGTGAACCATACAATTAAAAAAAGGTAATGTGGGATTCTTTGTCAGGGGTGATGGTGATACTGTATGTGTAACCATTTTTTTTTGCATATCAGGTAGGGTTCTTAACCGCTGTGATGGTTGTGAACAACAATCCTGTTCTTTCATGTTTTCCTTTATTCCATGAAATATTGCACTGTTAAAACCTCAAAGTCTAAGCCTTTGGTTTAAGATGGGAATTGTTTTAAGGTGGCCATACCATTTAGCTATTTGATTTAGAATTGTAGGACCCCAGTACCTATAACACATTAATATTCAAAAATGATTTGATAAAATATTGAATCTGGCCTTTACTACTATAGCCCATAGAAATGCATTGAATAACACATTCATAAATAATTAAGGTTTTGAAGTGTCTTTCCTATCTAGGAGATATAAGAAAGCTAAGGAAATATTTGTGTTTTTTTGTACACATATTTAACCCTTTTATTTTGTTGGCACAAAACTACATCCACTTCCAGACATTTTTTAAAACCGGTTACCTTCATACGAGTTTCATGACACGGAGGGCACCGTCGTGTTTGTGAGAATCTCTTGTTTCCATCGTTTGCCCTAGCACTACACAGCTGATTCAAATAGCCAATTCATCATCAAGCTTTGATTATTTGAATCAGCTCTGTAGTGCTAGGGCAAAAACCTAAATGTGCACCCAGTGGGGGCCCCAGGACCGAGTTTGGGAAGCCCTGATGTACGGGATAAATGCTGACGTTCTCTACATTACCTTGGAAATAATGTACGACGCAGCAGGATGCTGCGGAGCCAAGTTAACTTTCCCAAGGTAATGTGCAGAATGGAGACATTTCTCCCACTTAAACCACAGTTGCCAAAGAAAACAATACCAAAGCACACATTTACCGGTATAAATATCAGCCGTCCCTGGCTCAGTGGACTCCGAGCCAGACCGAGGCCCCTGCAGTGGACGAGTGGGTCCGACGCACAGAGGAGGCGTGGAACAGTGAGGCTCCCGTGTTTCATCCTGGTGATCGCGTCTAGCTCCCGACCAGGAACCTCCTACTCCCGCCTGCCCTGCCAGAAGCTGAGCCCCTGGTTTGTGGGGCCCTTCAAGGTCCTCCTGAGGATTCCTGAGGTAACTTACCATTTACAATTCCCACCAACTACCGGATCTCACCCTCTTTTCATGTTTCCCTCCTCAGGCAGGTGGTTCCTGGTCCCCTTGCTGCCGTCCCTCGCAACACCTGTCCGCCTCCCCTGGACATCAATGGGTCCCCCTGCCTATGCCGTCAGGTCCCTACTGGACCCCAACATTGTCCGGGGTTTCCATCAGCCGTCCGGAACGGCCCACTCCCGCCCTCGGCACTGTCCTCCTGTCACTCGTACTCCCCTTCCATCTCTCCGGCGCTCGATGTTGGTCTACTAACCACTGGTCCTGGCATTACGCACACCTGGCAACCATCCTTACGCACACCTGCTCCCCATTGTTATAAACACACCTGGACTTCATCATTACCTTGATTACTTCTCCTTTATTTAGCCCTGAGTAGCTTCAGTCTTCAGGCAGTATTGGTTTTGTTCACATTCAGTATTCTTCTCCTGCTTTGTTTATCTGCTTATTCTCATTATTAAACTCCCCTTCTGCACCTGGTTTCTGACTCCTAGCACATACGTTACAATCATGATGAGGTAATTCGAACTGTGACTTAAAACTAGTGTCATCCTCAGCCCAAGGGGGAATTTCCACTTGGTGTAATTTCTTCTGAAATCGGTGTTCAGATTTTTGGAGACTGATTGGCACTGACCTCTGGGATGTACTGAGCACCCAAATCAAGTCAGGAGCCACGGTACAGTATAACAGAAAGCATACCCACGGTGTCTGGTGTTGTGTCTGTGTTGTCCCACAGTGCACAGGAGGTTGGTGGCACCTTAATTGGGAAGGATGGGATCGTGGTAATGGCTGGAGTGGAATTGATGGAAGAACATAAAACACACGGTTTCAATGTGTTTGATGCCATTCCATTTGATCCATTCCAGCCATTATTGTGAGTCGTCCTCCCCCCAGCAGCCTCCACTGCCACAGTGAAAGTGTCATCAGTCTGAGCTGGTCAAGGTCATTGGCTCAAGCCTTTGTCCCCAACCTGGCCGACATCAATTCCCCTCATCAATCATTCATTAAACTAGCATGTCCTTTCCCCACCCCGGGGTGTGAGATCTGTGTTAGCGGTCAGGGTACAACACTCCACACACATGCACACGCACACACGCACACATACACACACATATACACACACACACTTAACCACAAACAGCTTGCTTTCAGGGAGGGAAATAATACACTCTACGAACCCACACATAACCTCAATAACCGTGATCATTTCTGGCTTCAACTTTAATAACTACTCCATATGAATTCAAAACTGCAAAGAAAACAGATCATTGCCAGTCTAGGCACATCACCGTTCAACTGACAGAGACAGGAATCATTAACATTCCAAGCACGATCTATACAAAGCTGCTGTTGGTACCAACCCAACTGAGAAACAACCTCCATAGATAACCTTTGGGTATTAGTGGTCGGAATATAGTTCTGTATGAACTCATAAACAATCATTCACCACAGAAGACTCAGTCCTCTCCTTCACCCACTTCTCCTACCTCCTGTCCTCCTCCTACTGCCACTTGGTGTCATCTGGAAGTGAACTTTACAGCAGGTTGTCTACTGTGCAACTAGAGGCGGAAAAACTCTAGATCACCTCTACTCTACACTGAGACGCATACAAAGCTCTCCCTCTATTTGGCAAATCTGACCATAACTCCAACCTCTAAATTCCTGCTTGCCATGAAAAACTCAAACAGGAAGTTCCAGTGATGCGCTCAATTCAGTAGTGGTCTAATGAAGCGGATGCTTACAGTATGCTACAGTACTGTTTGACTAGCACAGATTGGATTATGTTCTGGGATTCATCCGATGGCATTGAGGAGTTTACCACATCAGTCAAAGGCTTCATTAATAAATTCATCGACGACGTAGTCCCCACCGTGACCTTATGTACATATCTGTACCAGAAGCCATGGATTAAAGGCAACATCCGCACTGAGCTAACGGCTAGAACTGCCACTTTCAAGGAGCGTGACACAAATATGGACGCTTATAAAAAAAAAATCCTGTTACGCCCTCCGATGAGCCATCAAACAGGCAACGCGTCAGGATACAGGATTAAGATTTAATCCTACAACACCGGCTCTGATGTTCACAAGCAACACTGAACCATGCATGAGAGCACCAGCTGTTCCGGACGACTGTGTGATCACGCTTTCCGTAGCTGATGCGAGTAAGACCTTTAAGTAAGACCGTTAATATTCAAAATGCCACAGGGCCAGATGAATTACCAAGATGCGTACTCAGAGCATGCACTGACCAGCTAATGTTTTCACTGATATTTTCAACCTCACCCTGATCCAGGCTAGGCCTGATCATCAATGGCGATGAGACAGCCCACAGGGAGGAGGTCAGAGACCTGCCAGTGTGGTGCCAGGACAACCTCTCCCTCAACGTCAGCAAGACAAAGGAGCTGATTGTGGACAACAGGAAATGGAGGGCCGAGCATGCCCCATTCACATAGAGGGAGGGGGCTGTAGTGGAGGAAGGCCCTACAAATTGTCAAAAACTCCAGCCACCCGAGACATAGACTGTTCTCTCTGCGGTATCGGCGTGCCAAGTCTTGCACCAAAAGGCTCGTGAACAGCTTCTACCCCAAAGTCTTGAGACTGCTACATGGAATTAAATGGCTACCTACATGTACATAGCACTTCAATCACTCAGTCACCTAACCAAACCTACATCTACTGTACATATTACCTAAATCAATCACCACAATTACCTCGTGCCCAAGTCAATGGACTCGGTATCAGTACTCCTTCTATATAGCCTGCATCAAATCAAATTGTATTTGTCACATGCACCGAATAGAGTGAAATGCTTACATTCAAGTCCTTAACCAACAATGCAGTTTGAGGAAAAATACAAAAAAATTATAAACAAAATAAAAGTAACAAATTATTAAAGAGCAGCAGTAAAATAACAATAGCGAGACTATATACAGGGGGTACCAGTACAGAGTAAATCTGCGGGGGCACCTGGGTAGAGTTATTAAAGTGTCTATGCATAGATAATAACAGAGAGTAGAAGCAGCTTAAAGGGGGGGGGGCAATGCAAATAGTCTTGCTAGCCATTTGATTAGATGTTCAGGAGTCTTATGGCTTGGGGGTAGAAGCTGATTTAGAAGTCTCTTGGACCTAGACTTGGCACTCCGGTACCGCTTTCCATGCGGTAGCAGAGAGAACAGTCTATTACTAGGGTGGCTGGAGTCTTTGACAGTTTTATGGGCCTTCCTAAGCTTGGACCCAGTGATGTTCTGGGCCGTACACATTACCCTCTGTAGTGCCTTGCGGTCAGAGGCCGAGCAGTTGCCATACCATGCAGTGATGCAACCCGTCAGGATGCTCTCGATGTTACAGCTGTAGAACATTTTGAGGATTTGATGCCAAATCTTTTCAGTCTCCTGAGGGGGAATAGGTTTTGTCGTGCCCTCTTCAAGACTGTCTTGGTGTTCTTGGACCATGTTAGTTTGTTGGGGATGTGGATGCCAAGGAACTTGAAGCTCTCAACTTGCTCCACTACAGCCCCGTCGATGAGAATGGGGGCGTGCTCGGTCCTACAGCCTCTTGGTTATTTTATGTGTTATTTTATCTAGTTGTTATTTCTTTTACTTTCAAGTGCATTGGGAAAGGGCTCATAAGTAAGCATGTCACTGTAAAGTCTACACGTGTTGTATTCGGCATGTGACAAAAATACAATTTTCTTTTATTTGAATAGGTTGTCATCAGATTTGCCATTTCGTGGATAGATAATCCCTTCTTTGATCAGATATCTGGCACAGATTCCAATGGTTTCATTGGGAATGGAAGGGAATTGTTTAAAGTGTTTCTTGCTTTGGAGAATGACATCCTTTTCTCGTTCCCCTGCTGTTTTCGTATTTGTGCTCTGATGTTTTTCTTCACATTTACTACATCATTAATGAGGGACTGATCAAAACCACGAAACAACAGATATTTGTTCAGCAGAAATGAAAGAGACAAACCCTTTCACAACACATTTAGAACTGGGAATATAACATCTCCCCATACGTAGTAGTAGGCTACAAAATACATACTTTTTTTGTATTTTCATAAATTCTTTACATCAAGGCAACATTTCATCTTGCGACCACAGTTTTAACCACGTTTCACAACTAAAACCTAACATCTTGTTATGTATATTCAAGTAAAAATCCATTGTGAAATGTAGAAAAAGAAGCAAATCATGAAAGATCCAGGTTATGGCTAATTTGTTTCAGTCTGCAACCAAGATGGATTTTCAATCCTTTAACATGGTTTCCATAGTATCATATCACATTGCTAATCCATCATGTACTTTATCTTAAATTAGTGTTTAACCTTGAAATCAGGATGATGCTATGTAATACTACCTACAGTTGAAGTCAGAAGTCTACATACACCTTAGTCAAATACATTTAAACTCAGTTTTTCACAATTCCTGACATTTAATCCCAGTAACAGATTCCCTGTCTTGGATCAGTGATGTTCAACACTTTATTTTAAGGATGTGAAATGTCAGAATAATAGTAGAGAGAGGGATTTATTTCAGCTTTCATTTCTCTTCATCACATTCCCAGTGGGTCAGAAGTTTACATACACTCAATTAGTATTTGGTAGCATTGCCTTCAAATTGTTTGACATGGGTCAAACGTTTCGTGTAGCCTTCCACAAGCTTCCCACAATAAGTTGGATGAATTTTGGCCCATTCGTCTTGACAGAGCTGGTGTAACTGAGTCAGGTTTGTAGGCCTCCTTGCTCGCACATGATTTTTCAGTTCTGCCCACAAATTTTCTATTGGATTAAGATCAGGGCTTTGTGATGGCCACTCCAATACCTTGACTTTGTAGTCCTTCAGCCATTTTGGCTCAACTTTGGAAATATGCTTGGGGTCATTGTCCATTTGGAAGACCCATTTGCGACCAAGCTCTAACTTCCTGACTGATGTCTTGAGTTGTTGCTTCAATATATCCACATAATTTTCCTCCCTCATGATGCCATCTATTTTGTGAAGTGCACCAGTCCGTTCTGCAGCAAAGCACCCCCACAACACGGTCAGGATCACGGTTGGGATGTTGTTCTTCGGCTTGCAAGACTCCCCCTTTTCCCTCCAAACATAACGATGGTCATTATGACCAAACAGTTCTATTTTTGTTCAATCAGACCAGAGGACATATCTCCAAAAAGTACAATCTTTGTCCCCATGTGCAGTTGCAAACCGTAGTCTGGCTTTTTTATTTCGGTTTTGCTGAGCGGCCTTTCAGGTTATGTCGATACAGGACTCGTTTTACTGTGGATATAGATACTTTGTACCTGTTTCCTCCAGCATCTTCACAAGGTCCTTTGCTGTTGTTCTGGGATTTATTTGCACTTTTTGCACCAAAGTACGTTCATCTCTAGGAGACAGAACGCATCTCCTTCCTGAGTGGTATGACGGCTGCGTGGTCCCATGGTGTTTATACTTGCGTACTATTGTTTGTACAGATTGGAAATTGCGTTTGGAAATTGCTCCCAAGAATGAACCAGACTTGTGGAGGTCAACATTTTTGGGGGGAGGGTCTTGCCTGATTTGTTTTGATTTTCCCAAGATGTCAAGCAAAGAGGCACTGAGTTTGAAGGTAGGCCTTGAAATACATCCACAGGTACACCTCCAATTGACTCAAATTATGTCAATTAGCCTATCAGAAGCTTCTAAAGCCATGACATCATTTTCTGGAATTTTCCAAGATGTTTAAAGGCACAGTCAATTTAGTGTATGTAAACTTCTGACCCACTGGAATTGTGATACAGTGAATTATAAGTGAAATAATCTGCCTGTAAACAATTGTTGGAAAAATGACTTGTGTCATGCACAAAGTAGGTTTCCTAACCGACTTGCCAAAACTATAGTTTGTTAACAAGAAGGTTGTGGAGTAGTTGAAAATGAGTTTTAATGACTCCAACCTAAGTGTATTCAATCTTCCGACTTCAACTGTATGTCTTGTTTCACAGTGAAGTGAGTAATACATTGGCCCCATTTTTAAAATGGTAATTAATGCATTGTTGGGATGCTTCCAAGTTCCAACCCCTTTTGTGAAAGGTGCACAACTGATTTTTCTGAACTCATCAAGTACAGTAGCCCTTCACCCTGTCTTTCTTACACTATATTATATTGCTGACACGGCAAGATCCAGGCCATACCCAAGACATTGCTGGCAATCATTAAAACAACAAGTTCTTATGTTCATGCAAGATTTGTAATGGAACATTATGCAATGGGAAAACAACAGATAACTGGTAGTGGTATTGTATGGAACTATGGATTTTAGTGACTGTATTGCAGACATTGCAAGAACATAACCAAGAGATTGCTGGCATTCTGTCATGCGCAGCGGAACAGGTGAACCCAAAGTGCAGACTCAGACGAGGAGACTGGGATGAGGTAACCAACGTGTTTACTGAAACACAGTGATGATGGGGTGCAGTGCAGGGGAAGCTCGGGCGGGTTGCAGGAAGCCAGGTGCGGGGACTGAGCCTGGAGCAAGGGGAGTTGGGACTGGGAAAGCAGGTCTGGAGAGGAATCCAAGGAAGCAGTGGAGTGGGGGGTCCAGGACAGAGTAGCAGGACTGATGAGACGTGGGACTGGAGACAGGGGCCAAAGTCAGAGCAGGCAGAATGAGCAGAGGTTACGATCTGGCAGTGTAGAAGTGACAAGGGCTGAGTATTTGTTGAGGCCTTGATTATGGAATAGGTTGCAGGTTGGTGGGGATCAGCCCTGCCTCCAGCACACCTGTCTCCGCCCACACAATTACACACACAAACAAAGAGTGGAAGAGGGAGAGATCACTGGGGGTGTGGCGGCAGGTTAGGGAGACACCGGATTGGAAGTAGAGGGTGTGGCAGGAGCAGATGTAACAAATTCAACAAGTTTTTATATTCATGGGAGACATACTAAAACATGACCAATAACATACAATGGGAAAACAACAGAAAAATCAACATTTTTACTCAGGAATATGGAATTGTGGATATTGCTGTTTTGACTGTTCTGTTCGATGCAGGGGGGTTTGTGTTGCTGCCGATCAATACCGTTTGAAGGCCAACATCCTTAATACAATACTCTGAACGTTTGTGTGCAGATATTCTGAGGCTTCTGGTCGAGTTTTTTTTTCTTCACAATCGACCCACAGTCCAGGATCCCAAGGTTCACCATTTGCGCAATCCTTTGTTCTGATAGGAAGAGAAAGAAAGAGAGAAAACATAGAGAAAGAGAGAGAGAGAGAAGATAGAGAGATGTATTTTTCAGCAGCCAAGTCAACACGGTAGAAAGGCTCCAGTGTACACCAACAGGGCTTTATCATGTTACCTTCTTCCCCAGAACAGAGGATCTCATAGGGGAATTAGAAGACTTTCATGGTAAAAAGTCACCTCTCATAGTGGGAAAACACACCCTGAGTTTGGGAACTCAGGCGAGGAGAAACATCACACTAATGTACACACCTCCTCCTGCTGTGTCTGAGCATGCTACAGTCGATGCACCTTCTGCATGCTCTCTGAATATGGAAATAGCATTTGACCAGTCAAACAGATACCGTAGATACCGTAGGCCATTGTAGAGCCTACTAGCGTGTTGTCCTCTCCCTCCGCCCTCTCCTGCTCTGCACCCTCTGTTGGTTGTTGCTGTTGTTGTTGCACAGGGCAAATACAAGTCAAAGTGTATTGGTCGTGTACACATATTTTGCAGATGTTATCGCAGGTGCAGCGAAATGA
This sequence comes from Oncorhynchus keta, assembly GCF_023373465.1. Taxonomy (NCBI): domain Eukaryota; kingdom Metazoa; phylum Chordata; class Actinopteri; order Salmoniformes; family Salmonidae; genus Oncorhynchus; species Oncorhynchus keta. Next base: position 43,823,452 of record NC_068433.1, read on the forward strand.
TTGTGTTTCTACCTCCAACAGTGGAGTAATACCTGCTATGTTCCAAGCTCCAACGGTGCGGTCATATATAACAATACATAACAATATACACACAAATCACCAAAATAAAAAGAAAGGAATTAAGAAATATCAAGTAATGTCAGAGTCCGGAATATAAATATATATGTATAGGATGGTCTGTACAGACATTTATGGACAGTATATGAATAGAAAAGGTGTGTACAGCAGTAGTTACATAGGATGAGACCTTGACTAGAATACAGTTCATACATATGAAGTGGGTAAAACTGTATGTCAACATGAATAAAGGGACCCGTGTTAAATGACTATGTACACAGGGCAGCAGTCTCTAAGGTTCAGGGTTCGAGTACCGGGCGATAGCAGGCTAGTAACAGTGACTAAAGTTCAGAGCACGGTACTGGGTGGAGGCCGGCTAGTGTTGACGGTTGAACAGTCTGATAAGATCACATCAAAGTCAGCAGAGCAATAGACTGGTGTGCTTACGGCACGTGTGTATGTGGCATGTCTACTGACAAAAACGCTACATCTGCATCTGTTGGGGATGAGAGTCCCTGTATGCAGGTCTCATCTGTCTTACCATACTCACGGCCTCCCTAACAGCCTCATCCCTCAGCCTCAAATCCCATAAGCGCCATCTGTTGTTCCGTCTCCCAAAAACTCCATTAGCAATGCCATCTATTAGCCACAGAACTGGCCACAGGGAGAAATTTGGTTTGGCTGGCAGTGTGACTGGGCCCTATGGGCTAGTGATGTGAGGGGAGGGATGGGGGGATAAATAGAGAAGATGAATGGACAGGAACAGGAACAGTGACAGAATCATCAACAACCCCCAGGGCGCAAAATGACCACAGCCCTCCATCCATCCCTCCATCCATTTTCTTCTCTTTTCCTCTCATGTCTATCTCTTATCTCCATCCTCTCCATCCCTTTCCCTGACAGGGGAATCATGTGTAACATCCATATCGCAGTAGCATCTATTTCTAAATATGTTAATTGTTCGCATTTTCATCTCTTACTCTACCCATGCTCCTTATACCAACTTCTTTTAATTTATCCCTCTTCTGGTCTTTCTCACATTCTCCATCTCCCTCTCCATCCCTCCTTCCCTCCCTCCGTGAGATGTACCCCTTGCAGGTGGAGGTGAGATTAGGTGTGTGTGTCGGGGAAATGAGGCCTGTCTCCTCTACAGTGATAGAGCTCTACCGCAGCAGGTACATCCTTAGGGCTTTACAATAACAACTGTACAACACAGAGGCACTAACAACAACACAGCATAAACAACAACACCAGTACATCCACGTCACTGAGCCTAAGACACACAGCCATGCAGGACATAAGGAATGCAATGGATATACAAAGCAGTGATGTCTGTCACTCTGATTTACTGACTGACTTACTGGCTGATCGGCTGAATTAATGGATGGATGAATGGATGGATGGCTGGACGGACGGACGAATGGATGGATGAATGACAAATGGATGTGTACAGTATTAATGAATATGGGAGGGATGTGTTCATATCATGAATGAGTAAAATAATGGCTGCTTCTCAGCTACTCTAACACAGTAGGATGGTCACAATGTTACGATGCTGTCATCAAATATATATGATTAGTTTGAGTTTTATCCTGATTCCTTTTGAAGGCTACCTACGGTGGACTGATAAGATATTGGTCCATGGTCCTTCTGTAGCTCAGTTGGTAGAGCATGGCGTTTGTAACGCCAGGGTAGTGGGTTCGATTCCTGGGACCACCCATACGTAGAATGTATGCACACATTGGATAAAAGCGTCTGCTAAATGGCATATATTATTATTATTATTATATTATATTCTAACAAATGAGTTGTTCCTGTCTTCTATTGTCATGCAGCCTGTTCCTCCATATCACAGGGAGATGACAAGCCTTGTGGGCAGGCAGGCGTGTGTGTGTGCCAATGAGTGTGTATGTCCGTACTGAAGTATGTGTGTGTGTGACAGGCCTGTCGAGCCCATCCCATTCCTCAGCATGAGAGAAACAAATAATTCTGACGCATGGAACACTCCATGGAGCCTGCTGTCGCTCTTCCCCAGTGGCATTCTATTGAGCTCGCTAGTAGGACGTATCACAACAAATCCATTCATCAATCAATCACTCACTCAGTCAGTCCAGCCAATCAGTCAAACAAACTAAAAATACCCACCGGTGCAATCCCAATTCGCCAATGGGTTTAACTCGGCAATAAAGAAGGGATATTAAAATCCATCCACCAATCAATTATTAATCAGTCATTCAATCAATATAGCAACTAGAATCAAACAATGGAAGTGCTAGGTGTGAGGACATGAGGGGGATCAACTGGAAGTTATCTACTCAGCCACAGTGCCCTGCAGCTCACTGTCACTCTCTTTCTCTCTTTCGTGTTCTCACTTATGGAAGAAGAAAAAAAGATTTCATAGATGTTTTGCACATGTGAAATGTTTTGGAACACTTCAATGTGATGAAGTTTTACAATGTGGATTCAAGTTTTTACATGATGCCCTGCAAACAAAAATGTGTTGTTAGGATGTCACTAGAATTCTACAGCAGAGTCATGTTTTAAGTGTAAAAATAACAATGACTCCATAATTCATGCTTTCTGGGAAGGCTATAAAGTCCGAAAGCAGTGTACAAATACTTAAAAGTACGAATGGAATTTTTTGGGTATCTGTACTTTACTTTACTGTTTAACTTTTACTTTTACTTTACTACATTCCTAAAGAAAATAATGTACATTTTACTCAATACATTTCCCTGACACCCAAAAGTACTTACGTTTTGAATGCTTAGCAGCACAGGAACATTTTCAAATTCACACACTTACCTCGGGAACATCCCTGGTCATCCCTGCTGCCTCTGATCTGGTGGACTCACCAAATACAAACGCTTCATTTGTAATGATGTTGTGAGTGTTGGAGTTTGCCCTTGGCTATCTGTAAATAAAATAAACAAAATGGTGCCGTGTGGTTTGCTCAATACAAGGAATTTGAAATTGTAACACTTTTACTTTTGAAACATGAATTATATTTGATCAATTACATTGACTTTTGATACTTAAGTATATTTAAAACCAAATAATTTTTTACTTTTACTCAAGTAGTATTTTACTGGGTGACTTTCACTTTTACTCGAGCCATTTTCTTTTAAGGTGTCTTTACTTTTTACTCAAGTATGACATTTGTCTACTTTTTCCACCACTGTTCACAAAGTTCTGTGCGGCGCTAGAAAGTTGGCTGTCAGTAATATTACAATGTCCACATACGTTTAATCCGTCTGTCTGCATTTTTCAAGACATGACATAATGGGCTGGACGATTCCCTTCTCATCACTCATCTTGAAAAAACGTTTATACGGATTTCGTATAAAAAAACGAAATCAATCAATCCGCCATCATTAACACAATGGAGAAAAAAATCTAATTATTTATTATTTCAATATCGAAATAGCACGGACGACTGAGAAAATCAAATTGTAGATGAAGGGGAGGGGAAGGGGAGGGAACAGGTTAAAGAATGATTTTTAAGCCTTGACATAATTGAGGCATGGATTGGGTATGTGTATCATTCAGAGGGTGAATATTTACAAAATATTTAAGTGCCTTTGAACGGGGTATGGAAGTAGGTGCCAGGCGCACCGGCATTGGTGTGTCAACAACTGCATTTCTGCTGGGTTTTTTACGCTCAACAGTTTCCTGTGTGTATCAAAAATGGTCCACCACCCAATAGACATCCAGCCAACTTGACAGAATTTTGGGAAGCATTGGGCCAGCATCCCCTTGGAACGCCTTAGACACCTTGTAGAGTCCATGCCCCGATGCATTGAGGCTGTTCTGAGGAGCAAAAGGGGTTGCAACTAAATGTTAGGAAGGTGTTCCCAACGTTTTGTACACTCGGTGTATATTGATACAGTAATTGTCCTCACCTGGGATTTGATTCATGGCATTCCACCTTCCTGCTACGCCAACATGTCTGTGTAATTGAGTGGTTTCATGTGGATTCGCACATTTTGTACTTCAAAGTCAATCTCAGCTTTGTATAATACACTCAAGAAAAACTATTATATTCATCATAGTGATTCAGGAGTAACATTAACACATAATAATATGCCCCATTAAGCACTAGGCGGCAGGTAGCCTAGTGGTTAGAGAGTTGGGCCAGTAACTGAAAGGTTGCTGTATTGAATCCCTGAGCTGACAAACATCTGTCATTCTGAGCAACCGTTGTTCCCCGGGCACTGAAGATGTCGATGAAGGCAGCCCCCCACACCTGTCTGATTCATAGAGTTTGGGTTAAATGCAGGACAATACATTTCAGTTGAAGGCATTCAACTGACTAGGTATCCCTTCTTCCCGACAACATTAGACACCTATTCAGAACACCCTTCAAATTGCTGAAAAAAAGTGAATAGAATCAATGATGAGAGAATAGTCAGATGAACTGCTAACTAAAGCATTGCAGAAGCACACTATTGCTAAGTGCAGTGATGTTTTATAGGTAATGAATGTGTAGGGGACTTCTGAGCATGCGACAGACTTTACCGTGCAGCAGATAGATCAGCGTACCCCAAATCCAGAGGTTAGGAGTTCAAACCCAGGTGCGTTCATATTGTAAAGTGATCATGTCAAATGTAATCACATTGCCATTGATTAAAGATTTTGACACTATTTCAGCTGAACAGCATACTACTTGCTGTGAAAATCTTAAAATGTGAAAGTGTAACTCAATGTGGAATTGCCTTTTCACAGTAGTTTGTAGATTCATGGTATCACATGTTGAACTTTTGCATTTATTTAACTTAAGATCATGTTTTCACATCATGTTTTCACACATTATTTAACTCTCTCTCTCATGTTTTCACATCATGTTTTCACACATCTCTCTCTCTCTCTCTCTCTCTCTCTCTCTCTCTCTCTCTCTCTCTCTCTCTCTCTCTCTCTCTCTCTCTCTCTCTCTCTCTCTCTCTCTCTCTCTCTCTCTCTCCCCCATGGGAAACATGTTTACTTTGCCAAAGCAAGGGACATAGATAATTAACAAAAGTGAAATAAACAATCAGACAGTAAACATTACACTCACAAAAGTTTCAAAGGAGTAAAGACATTTCAGATGTCGTATGTGTTATAACAATGTGCAAAAAGTTCAAGCACAAAAGGGAAAGTATATGGGTTGTATATATGGGTAAATATGGGTTGTATTTACAATGGTGTTTGTTCTTCACTGGATGCCCTTTTCTTGTGGCACATGGTGGTATTTCACCCAGTTGATATGGGTTTGGTTTTTGAATTACTTGTGGTTCTATGTAATCTGAGGGAAATATGTTTCTCTAATATGGTCATACATTTGGCAGGAGGTTAGGAAGTGCAGCTCGGTGTCCACCTCATTTTGTGGGCAGTGTGCACATAGCCTGTCTTCTCTTGAGAGGCAGGTCTGCCTACGGCGGCCTCTCTCAATAGCAAGGCTATGCTCACTGAGTCTGTACATAGTCAAAGCTTTCCTTAGGTTTGTGTCAGTCACAGTGGTCAGGAATTCTGCCACTGTGTTCTCTCTGTTTACGTCCAAATAGCATTCCAGTTCGCTCAGCCTGTGTGTTAATTCTTTCCAATGCGTCAAGTAATTATCTTTTTGTTTTCTCTTTCCTGGATTTTGATAATTAGTGGGTCTCTTCCTAATTCTGCTCTGTTTGCATTATTTGTTGTTTTATGTTGTACAATGAGGATGTTTTTGCAGAATTCTGCATGCAGAGTCTCAATTTGGTGTTTGTCCCATTTTGTGAATACTTGGTAGGTGAGCAGAACCCAGACCTCACAACCATAAAGGTCCATTAACTGATTAAAGTATCCTAATTGGGAGGTTGAATTTGATTTACGTAGAAGGCCCTTCTTGCCTTGTCTCTCAGATCGGTCACAACTTTGTAGAAGTTACATGTGGTGCTGATGTTGAGGCCCGAGGTAGGTATAATTATTTGTGTGCTCTAGGACAATGGTGTCTACATGGAATTTGTATTTGTGGTCCTGTCAACTGGACCTTTTTGGAGCACCATTATTCTTGTCTTACTGGGATTTAATGTCAAGGCCCAGGTCTGACAGAATCTGTGCAGAAGATCTACAGTGGTTCCTTCTTTAAACGTTGCGTCATACTGAGGCACACCTTGCGTGCTCAGCATTCTGTGGCATGTCATTTAATTCTCAGCCATTTTTTCTGCTACTGCAGGTTATTGCTAGTTTGACCACCAGAGGGCATCTTTGAGAAGCATTTGATTGTCTTCCATATTGCATATTTGCTCAATTAATTTGATTAATATTATGGTGTTTCTATTCCATGAAAAACACAAAACCCTTTGGGTAAATTCAGACCGTTTCGTTCTCGGAGCGCACACTGGACGTTCGGGCCGAGCCAGTCAAGCACCCAAGCTAACGTTGGCTAGCTTGCTAGCTACTTCCAGACACAAATGAGACCACTCTGACCAAGAAGAGAGGGTCGGCCAATATTAATTTCTCTCAGTTTGTCTTGGAGAAGTGGGAATGCTGAATTTTCTGTGTGAGCTCTCTGGAGAGATGGAGTTGAGAGATGGAGAGATGGAAAGAGAGGGAGTGAGGGAGAAAGAAAGAGGGGGAGATAGAGAGAGGGGGAGGGGTAGTTATATTGATGTGGGAGGAGAAGGTGAAAATATTCGAGAAGAGACAGATTTAAAGAGACCGGATGTTGACGGTCAGACAGTATACCGACTAGAGGCATTGGTTGTCGGTAGGCATGCACACACACACAGTACCCATTTCTCCATCTCCCCCTCGCACTCATTCACATGCTTCTGAATATGATACTCATTCCGTACTTGTACCACCCATACCAAATTAAATCCAGCTCTTTTTTGGACCTCTTCACTCTCTCCTTCACTGAAAATCTCTAATCACTCTAGAGTATGACCTCTCAGACATAGTGATAACAAGTGGTCCTTTCAGAGGTTTTTATCGTTGCCATTCCACATCAACTCTTAGCAGAACCTTTGAAGTGTGCTGCCAGAGCATCTGACTGTCACCACAGTGTGACCTTCAAATAGAACACAGGATGAAAGACCTGACTGCTCTGAATGCCTGCTCTTCTCCGGGACTCTGTCTGTGGCTTTTGATTTAGTACAGTCACCTTGTTCTATCCAGAAATCTTTTTTTGTTGTTGTATTTGACAGATGTTTTATGTCTAAACCAGCCACGGCAGTGCTAGATGTCTTCTTGAAGCATGTTAGACATAGAGAGACTCAATGATGAATCAATCCTGGCAATAACCAATGTGAAAAACTCACTCTAACTTCCTATTCCAAAACTGATATTGACTTTGCGGACTTTGTCATCTAACACTCACAGAGACGGGGTGGAATCAGAACACCCATTTGCTCATTAATCATGGGATGTGACTTCTACTACCCATAATGCCTGGGCTGTAGCCTTGGGGGTCGGTGCAGAGGGGTCGATCCCCTGTTTAAACATCTTCATTTGCTTTTTTTGTTTCCTTGGATTGATAGGGATTATTCCGTCTTGCATCTGAGATATATGTTTTTTTTAAATCTCTGTCTCTCTCGCTTACTCTCTCTTGCTGACATTCGCTCATACAACAGGAAGTGGTACTCTGAAGTATATGAGGAAGTAAATTGTTACATGCATGAAACTACGTGCAGAAAGGAAACCGTTTGACCGTGGAACAGCCTCAAATAATCAATCCATTTCCCTTGTGTTTTAGCCGTACTTTAAACATGTTGGAAGAAATCTTTCCCAAACCGTCTTTTACACCAAGCAAGGAACCATATAGAATATCTACGCTCAACAGTTTCACGTCTCAAAATAACACCTGTATCTCTCTGACTATGGAATAAATGGGCCATTGTTTTATGGAAGGATCTTCTGAACATATCCAATGAACCCTGTGAACAAGAAGTCACTTCAGACTGAGTTAACCCCCTTGAAGTTTCATAATTAACAAGACCAACATATGACCTCGCAGATTAAAATAACTGCTAATCTGGGAACGACAGAAAAACAGGACAGTAGAAGAAGAGAAAGAGGAAGAGAAAAAGGAAGTTGATTGACAGTATCGACGTCGGCCTCAATGCCGAGGATCAACAGGGACTTTTTTTTATGGAATTAGAGGTGATTAAACGTAGTGATTTGGCATAAATACCAATTTAATGTGATTATTATTCAAAGTGCTGGGCTGCTGAGGATAGAGATTGGCACAGAGCATTCATTGCCATTGGGGAACGGCTAGGTATTAGCACAAGATGAATGTGCTTTAATGACAAATGTTGCAGAAAAGACGGCGAGGCAAGCTGTCAAAACGATACGGGAACTCCTTTGATGTTTTTCTGTGTGTGCGTGTGCGTGTGCGTGTGCGTGTGCGTGCGTGTGCGTGTGCGCGTGCGCGTTGCGCGTGTGCGCGTGCGCGTGTGTGTGTGTGTGTGTGTGTGCGTGCGTGAATGCGTATGTGCATGCATGTGAACTCACATACGCCTAATGTGTGTGAACTTGTGTGCATGTGAGTATGTGTATCCACAGCTTATTTGTATTTTCCTGTGTGAGTACACACTATCCCAGCGTAAAAACATAATTTATATCTGAGACTAATGACTAGTCATGACACCTGTGGAGAAAACTGCTGCCTTTAAATCCATAAACCCCCGTAACAGCGGGCTTAGCACCGCCGTTCCTCTTAAAGGGTTATTTTACACGGCTAATGCTTTATTAACTCTGCATCACATGGCTGAACACGGTAGAAATGTGTCTGCTGGGCCGCACCTCAAATGGCACCCTATTCCCGCAGGGCAATATATAATGTCATCTATAGGGAGTAGGGTGCCATTTGAGACACACTCCATACCCTTGATACTTCCAGCACTTGTACGTCATCTTAATGGCTTTCTGCGGTAATGAACTAAAGCATTGTGAAAACACATGAATGGGACAGAGATGCAGGGGAGGAATGTCAATGTCTTGCATATTTGTTTTTCATACATTTCTAATTCTTCCAGCCGCACTCATCATGCATATTTTGTGATTCAAATGAAGCAATAGTGATTTTTGCATTTTAATGATTGCTTCTCCATCTGTGATGGTTGGTTTGTCAGGTATGTGTGCCTGGCATCCTACACAGTGAGAGTGAAAGCATGGTGGTGGTGGTGGTGGTGTGTGTGTGTGTGTGCCTCCCTGTTAGCCGTATCTTAGCGTTAGCTTGGCTAATACCTGGACATGGTTTTAGAGAAGCGCTGAAGCCATTAAGGCAGAATATTCAGCATTGTTACAGCTAGTCAGGTGTGTAACACACCCACAAAAGTGTCACCTCAGACAGCGTGTACAGGCAGAAAGCTAAATGCGAACATAGAGATGCACAGCATTCAAGCAAGGACGCTAGGCTAATTGCCATTCCCATTCAGTTTTTTTTTGCAGTTGGCTGGCCAACAGGATGTGTAGCCTCGGCCAATGTGCCCAAAATAGTAGGCATCTGATTGAAAAGGTTGTCCTTTTAAGTTACTTTGTGAATGCAGTGTGTCGGTAATAACATTTTAGTAATTTAGCAGACGCCCTTATCCAGAGGGACAATTAGGGTTAAGTGCCTTGAAGTTACTTCACTTCCAAACTGGACCTGCTTTCTCGTCCTAGTGTATTAGCAGTTACTAAGTTGCTATGGAAATGGCACTACAGCAATGTCATTTTAACAGGAATCCAAACGTTCTACTTGTAACATGATTTCTGTCTATATATCTGTCGCCTTGTCAAACATGAGATTTGTGTTTTCCTGAACCCAAAATGGAGTACATATTATCTCCCACATCACCAACAGCCGTTTCGCAGGTTCATGGTCCTGTCTTCACTTGCTGTTCTCTTCATGGTTAGTTGTCTATTTTCTCCAGTTTTGGGCCCGGAGGCAAGGAAAATGTAAACAGTTTTGACAAGGTTATCTCGCATCTCTCGTGACAGTCGTCCCTCCATTCTGCACAACGTTTATGCAAACTTTTCCTCTCCCGCCGACATGTCCCTGGCTTTTTAAGACCATCCGAGCAGGAGAGCGGAATATCAATTTCCGTCTCACGCTGGGCTAGGCCATTGTAATGCGAGGCGACATCTTGCGCCATCTTTCAGATGCGTGCAAATCATTAGAAAGGATTGGTGGACAGAAGAGTCTTGGGAGATGAACAGAGCGCAGGGAACTGATGGTGGAAGAAGACGTGAAAGGATCATTTACGAAAAACTACATCCACCAATTTTTCACATTTCAGTTTTTTCATCGGAAATGATGGGTGCCTTCATGTGCGTGCAAAATATTGCTGTCCTCAGATTGTTTTTTTTTAAAAACACTATGAACATTCTGTTCCATTCCAGATATATTATATCCAGTGTTTAGCTCGAATGGAATGTTCACATCGTGTGTATTTGACTGTGACATATGGTTGTCTCACCTAACTATCTTAACATGAACGTACTTACTTTAAGTCACTCTGAATAAGAGCATCTGCTAAATGACTCAAGTGCAAGATGCAAATGTTTTACGTACAGGTCTCATATTCCTGTATACACTTTTTTTTCAAACAAATATTAAATTGATGTCACAGCTGTATCATTTGTACAGTTCTTTGTTAAAAATAGAGTTATGTTACATCTGACTGTGCAAAACCTAGCAGCAGTACTTGTTTCTCTGAGAATGAGGCAGGTATATAGCATTTTGAAAAAAATGCATGATCATTTGTCTCTCTGAAATGAAACCATCAAGTGATAGATTTGAAACAGATACAGGTCTGTCATTGAACAACCCCATGCCATGATTAGATAGTTAAAAAACACACCCCTCTTTCATCATTTCTTAAAACAATAAAAGCTCATTTACCAGCATTGCTGAAAATGGGGATTTGGAATCCAACTCTTCATATAGACAGAAAGAAAACAGGGCTTTCCAACTACAGTCCTTCAGGGTCGTTAGGATGCTGATTCTCCTCTCCCAATGCCCTATAATGACTTCATAAATTAGTTTCAGTGTGACATATTTTAGTTTTAGTTGTTTTTTTGTTTGTTTATAGTGTGACCGATCAAGTAATAGTTAATCATAGACCAGTTACGTCCAATGAGCTGTTTTCTCCTGGTCTAAAACAAGCCCTGGCTAACCAATGATGGTTCCTGTGAAGGTATCTTTTTCCCACCTATGTTTTGTTGGTAGTTGTTTTCTGTTCAGTGTTTTCTGCACCTGACAGGACTGTTTCGGTTCTCACGTTGTTATTTTTTGTTCTAGTGTTCAGTTGTCAAATAAATATCATGAACACTTACAACGCTGCGCTTTGGTCCGATTCTTCATCAGACGACGACCATTACATTCATCTTATCAAGAATGATTAAAAAGGTGTCTGTCTCCCTCCCTCCCTCCATAGCCCCCCTCTCTCTCTCCTGGCAGTGGGTGGGTGAGTACACTGTGTCTTCTGGCCCTGTTGGAGGAACGTGGCGGTTCAGTAATGTCGCGTGTGAACGGCACCCCAGCGCTCCCCTGAGGCAAACAGAAAACCGAGAGAGCAGGGTGCCAATCAGCTACACACACACACACACACACACACACACACACACACACACACACACACACACACACACACACACACACACACACACACACACACACACACACACACACACACACACACACACACACACACACACACACACACACACACACACACACACACACACACACTCTCTCTGAGATGTCCAAACACTCATTAGCTCATCACACTAGCAGTAGAAGATCAACTTTGAAACAATTCATTTTCAAAGTAATGAATACAGAGAATAACAGACAAGTCATTGCATCATATAAACTACATGCTTGTCGACCTCATTCCAAAATTCCATTAGTGAGGTCGGGCACTAATGTTGGATGATTAGGTCTGGCTCTTATTTGGCGTTCAGGTCAGGGCTCTGTGCAGGCCAGTCAAGTTCTTCCACACCGATCTCGACAAACCATTTCTGTATGCTGTGCATGGGGCCATTGTCATGCTGAAACAGGAAAAGGCTTTCCCCAAACTGTTACCACAAAGATGGAAGCACAGAATTGTCTGGAATGTAATTGTATGCTGTAGCGTTAACATTGAACTTGGAACCAAGGGGCCTAGCCCGAACCATGAAGAACAGCCCCAGAACATTATTCCTCCTACACCAAACTTAACAGGTTGCACTATGCATTCGGGCAGGTAGCGTTTCCCTGTCATCTGCAAAACCCATATTCATCCTACAGACTGCCCGACGGTGAAGCGTGATTCATCACTCCAGGGAACACGTTTCCACAGCTCCAGAGTCCAGTTACATCACTCCAGCCAACGCTTGGCATTGTGCAGGGTGATCTTAGGCTTGTGTCCGGCTGCTCGGACATGGAAACCCATTTCATGAAGCTGCCGACGAACAGTTATTGTGCTGACGTTGCTTCCAGAGGCAGTTTGGAACTTGTTAGTGAGTGTTGCAACGCGCCACGCGCTTCAGCACCCGACAGTCTCATTCTGTGAGCTTGTGTGGCCTGTCACTTTGTGGCTGAGCCATTGTTGCTCTTAGACGTTTCCACTTCTATAATAACAGCACCTACAGTTGACCAGGGTATCTCTAGCGGTGCAGATATTTGATAAACTGACTTGTTGTAAAGGTGTCATCCTATGATGGTGCCACATTGAGCTCTTCAGTAAGTCACTGAGCTCTTCAGTAAGGCCAGTCTACTGCCAATGTTTGTCTATGGAGATTGCATGGCTTGTGTGCTCGATTTTATACCTCTGTCAGCAAAGGTGGCCGAAATAGCCCGAATCAACTAATTTGAAGGGGTGTCCACATACTTTTGTATATATAGTGTACAACTGATGTCTCTAAACAGACTTTCTCTTTGAATGATGGTTTGTTTTTCGGCTCATTTAATCAGGGTGAATTTCTGACAGTAAATGCGACATGGGATGTCGGTGAACTGCTGCCAGCTCACAAATTCAATTACTCCACAAACATTTCCACACTTCAAACATGGGCTGTTTTGGTGCAATTATCCCCCATCATTCATTTAGCTGGAGCCCATTTCTACTCAGTACAGTAACTCTCAATATTCCCACTTCTGAGACACACATTTGCATAACATGACGAGAAAAATAAGGAAAGTGTTAGTCAAACAAAAGATTACCTTGTGCCCAGGACCAGCTCGCAAGACAGAGTGATACGTTTTCTTCGTTCACTGTTTATTCGTTCATTTTTTCCCCTGTTCAACTCATACCATTTTCCCTTCCTCAGAAGCTCTCCCATGAATACCAAACGACGTTATGAAAGCATCTTAAAGTCAGCGGCCATCTTTTTTCATAGTTTCTCTTATTGGGTTCAATGATAAAGAAGTATTGTTATTCCGGGCAGCAGTGTGAGCAGGAGGAGAAAACAAAAGACATTCCCTTCCTCTTTTTAACCAAATGATGTTGTACGCTTTCTATGTTATTGCACATTATGTTCAAGGTTGGACAGAAATTACATTCCTGTGCTGAGAGAACATTTCAACACGCAAGGTTTTCTTGCTCATCATTTAATTGATCAAATAAATATCGACGGACATTCTCATAATTCAAAGTAGGAATGCTATTTTCGCTTTTCCCCCGGAACCCAGGCAAGCAGAACTACCTAAGTGGTGTCAATTGTCTAATACATTGTCTTCCTCTCCTTTCCTTAATGAAAAAAAGTATTTTCTGTTCTATTCTGGTAGAGACTGGTCTTAGAGAATACAGCTCTGGCTGTCCTGGCTCCTCGGGCCCTGCGGCCTCTGTTTCTGGCCCCCGGCCCAGCACCCCGCCGGTCCATGTCACACCCTTCCGCCTGTCCACCCCAGAGGTAGTCCCACCTTCCCCTTCACACCGTAGGCCGTTGCCCGCCATGGAGGCAGTGTATGAGAGAATCCTGGGCCATCAGCTTTTCATTCAACACAGCCCACCACCACACACCACGCTATCCACCCTGCCAATGAACAACAGAGTGGATTACGCAGTATAAACCAAAACACACTCATATACACCATGCACACCATGCATACACCCATGTACACGTGCACGCACACATCCACAACAACAGCAATCCTCTTCACAGAACTGTTTTTCAGGCTGCTCGGGGAAAGGGTGAGAGAAAACAGTGGTGATTCGCAGTTCACACCAGTAGCGGAGGAGACGTCACCCTTGACTGTTTCATTAACTTCTTGCGTTGCCCCTGCAGTCTAGTGCAGTGCAGGCACTTTCACACTCAACCTGTTCAATAAAGGGGTGGTTATAACCTCTGACAAGTACTCACTCCCTCCCTCTCTCCTGTGTGTTGGCGCTTACTGTAGGCAGTCAGTGCCAGCAGCGGTGCTGAAATACCACTCTCATAGCGAACTGTCTGCCCGACAGGCACATCTGACCTCTGTCAGGAAGAGGAATCATGAATCAGAATTAAAACAAGTGCTGCCTAAGCATCTCCCAGTGTGCTTTACTGCTCAGTGCCCCACGCATAATAATGAAGAGGGGATAGATATACAGGTAATTGCCAAAATAAAGGAAACACCAACTTAAAGTGTCTGAATAGGGCGTTGAGCCGCCACGAGCCAGAACAGCTTCAATGCACCTTGGCATAGATTCTACTACTTTCTGGAAGTCTATTGGAGGGATGTGAAATCATTCTTCCACAAGATATTCCATCATTTGGTGTTTTGTTGAAGGTGGTGGATTCTCTCATAAGTGTCCAATTGGGTTGAGATCTGGTGACTGAGACGGCCATGGCATATGGTTTACATCGTTTTCATGCTCATCAAACCATTCAGTGACCACTCGTGCCCTGTGGATGGGGGCATTGTCCTCCTATGGGGGCATAACCACGGTAGCCAAAATAATGGCCTGCCCAGCATTTTTATACATGACCCTAAGCATGATGGAATGTTAACTGCTTAGTTAACTCAGGAACCACACCTGTGTGGAAGCACCTGCTTTTAATATAACTTATATTCCTCATTTACTCAAGCGTTTCCATTATTTTGGCAGTTACCTGTACGGTTATATTTAATTAAAGCATCAGCCCTGCGGCGCAGCAAATCACAGCATCTATTAAGGCTGGATGGGCACAAGTCAATATGCTCAATCTCTGTTTCTCCCGCTGCTCAAGGTTCGTGCTGTGAGCATCCCACCAACTTTGATCACTCATCTATATGTCCACGACACCTATTAGCCTGACATTGGTGGAGATGTTGAATGTGGTTTCATTAGAATATTGTCAGAATGGGATCGTGCCTCACTGCTCCACGTGAGTGATTCAGCTAGGTAAACAAACACATAAAGACGTTTTGATGTAACCCTTTCAACTTTCTCATCCCCTTCCTTCTGTCCAACTTTGTCTCCCTCCCTCTGTCCCTCGCTCTATCCCTCGCTCTATCCTTCGCTCTATCCCACCTGCGTCCGTTCATTGCTATTCCCTCTATCCTGTGTGTCTTAAGGCAATCCTTGGAGGAATTAAAAGTTCCCTTTAAAAAAAAGTTGTTTTTTGTTATGTTTCAACTTCCCCTGAACCTTTGGAAACTTGCACTGGAAGGATGGGACACAGCAGGGCATACATAGCAGAACAGAATTAGGGAGGGATTGAGCAAACATGTTGAAGTTTGAATAGGGTGAGAGAGGACCAGAAACAAAGGTGGATAGAGGGAGAGAAAGTTGTGCAGAAGGAAGGAGATGAGAAAGGGGGAAAGGGAGTGAGAGATAGAAGGGATATAAGGATAGAGACAGAAAGGAAACCACCCTGGCAGCACGTGGGTGAGGAGGAATCCAGTGTGGGTGATGCGAATCCACGAGAGCAGCTGTTCCACAGAGACCTGGCCAGAGACGGATAGAGTGTCCTACTGTAGGTCTGTCCTTGGCCTGGGCTTACCTGACTCGCCATTCCCCCTCGCTCCTCCCAGCCGCCCGGTTCCCCAGGCAAGCTCTAGCCAGAGAAGAGAATTCTCCCTATTTTGAAGGTAGCCTCCGTGCTTGGGGGAAAAGGGACCTCTCCTCGTCGTTAAAATGTCATCCTCTTTCCTTTTCAAAGGGGAAAATGGGACATCAATTGCCTTTCAGATCATTTTAGATAGGGAGGGGGAGAGGGAGAGAGGGATTTTAAAAAGTGCCTATCAAAGTAGAGGTATTTGTGATGGACAAAACACCCTGTCTCTCCAATAGACACGAGAAATAAACGTGTGTTTAAGGGTAGTAATCACCTCAAAGGTTTGTGTGAGCCAGTTGAATGGAGGAGATTATGGTCATTAGCAGTGATTAGGAGATGACTTGGGTTAGAGCCAGGCTGCTATTACCTCTCCTTGTTCTCTGACAAGCCGACAAGCCTAACTCAAACATTCCCTTTGTGGTGGAAATCACAGTTGCCTCTCGAGTCCCAAACTTTGTTCCTTTGTTCATGATCTACACCTACAGGATATTTCAAGTTTCTCCTCTCTTTTTAGTGAAACAGCTGTAATACCTTAGCAATACAATGTTGTCTTTTTGCACATGCTTTTGCGTGCATGTCGGACAGCCGTTACATACACTTAGCCAGCTTCCACAGAGACAACGATTTGAATGGAGGAACCTGAAAGACAGTCGGACAAATCAACCTGGCAACGAGTGTAGTTAGAAAGACAGGAGAGAGAGAGAGAGAGAGAGAGAGAGAGAGAGAGAGAGAGAGAGAGAGAGAGAGAGAGAGAGAGAGAGAGAGAGAGAGAGAGAGAGAGAGAGAGAGAGAGAGAGAGAGAGAGAGAGAGAGAGAGAGAGAGAGAGAGAGAGAACACAATCAGGGCAACGGGGGTGTAATCTGAAGAAGCCTGGGACAGAGGTAGAGAGGCTTGTTTTGGTGTGTAGGCAACTCAACCCCTCATGTCAAGTCATTGCAGAATCCTCAAAAATAACTACAGCACACACACACACACACACACAGATTCACAAACACACTCACACACAGATCAAGGGAGTATTATTACTTTCAGATTACTCTGAAACCCCTGGAGCTGAACAGGGAGACTGTGTAGACTTTCCCTCCAGTGTAGCTGAAGGGTATTGGATAAGAATCCACAGATATGCATGGTACTGTTTGCAAGATAATATGGTCAACATGAGCCCTCCCAGTGTGCCAGTCTTCAGTAGCAGCCTGCAGTGTCTTAGTATGGACGACCTGGGAACTCTCACGTATGGAATTCCACTAGGCCAACTCCACGGTATAAAAAGACGTGCGTCTGTTTATTATTGTGCCATCATATTGGTGGAGGAGCAATTGAGACTCATTTGTGAATATCTCCAGAATAAAAGAGAGGCAGCAATGTAACCCCCACTCCACCCCGGGCGATCTGCGAGCTGGCTCATTACGTGATTAGAATGCAGGTTGCCGTGCCGACGGTGCGGGCGGCGCTCCCTACACACTGGTGTTCTGTTTAATTGGATTAACTTAGAAGGAATTAAGCTGGTACTCAGAGGGGGTCTCGCACGCATACGTGTAAGCACAAACACACGCACATACACTGACTATGCCAAACATTAGGGACACCTTCCTGATTTTGAGTTGCACCTCCTTTCGCCCTCAGAACAGCCTCAATTCGTTGGGGTATGGATTCTACAAGGTGTCGAAAGTGTTCCACAGGGATGCTGGTCCATGTTCACTCCAATGCTTCCCACAGTTGTATCAAGATGGCTGGATGTCCTTTGGGTGGTGGAACATTCTTCTTTAACCTGTCTCCTCCTGTTCATCTACACTGATTCGAAGTGAATTTGAAAGGTGACATCAATAAGGGATCATAGCTTTCAACTGGATTCACCTGGTCAGTCAGTCTATGTCATGGAAAGAGCAGGTGTTGTATTATACAGTATAGTCACACAAAAACACATACAGTCAGACACACACACTAATATTGTGCTAAAGACTGCACACGGTACACACACACACGGTACACACACACACGGTACACACACGGTACACACACGGTACACACACGGTACACACACGGTACACACACGGTACACACACACACACACACACACACACACACACACACACACACACACACACACACACACACACACACACACACACACACACACACACACACCTACTACACACACTGCAGGTAGAAACACGCAGCGAGTTAATTTGGTCCACCCACTGTTGAGCCCTGCTGCTGTTCTGATCGTGGCCTTGAAACACATTCATTTCTGGACAAACTGTTCATTATAAGAGAGAGAGAGAGATCTGAGAGTCTTGTGCCGTCTGTGCCTCTCTCTCTCTCTCTCTTTCTCTCTCTTTCTCTCTCTTTCTCTATCTCACAGCCTCTGTATCTCGCTCCGTGTCTATTTCTCTCTTACTATCTGCCCCTATCTCTTTCTCCATCTTCCCCACTCTCTGTTCCTCACTTCTATCTCTCGCTGTCTCTCTGTCTCTCTTCTTTCTTTCTTTCTTTCTTTCTTTCTTTCTTTCTTTCTTTCTCAACTTAATACTTTTATTCTACAGAGAGAGATTGCTGATTTTAAAACAGAGAGACAGAGACGTACAAAATGTGGCTCTGAACACTTGATGTGGCTCATTTGATGTATAACCAATGGATACAGCATTGTTGTCTTTGAATAAGCAGAAAAATATACTGAACCAGTTTGATAAAGCTTGATTGACGTAATTCTAAACGAACATAGTACAGTATTGATGACCTTTATTGATTTCCCTTAAACGCCTTTTCTCATGGGGTCTTATCTCGATGACACACGATAACAAACAGTATCAGCCCCCCTCCAGGCGAGATGGAGCACATTTGTAGGCCTTTGTGTGTGTGTGTGTGCGTGTGCGTGTGCGTGCGTGCGTGCGTGTGTGCGTGTGTGCGTGTGTGCGTGCTTGGTTTTGTTTGCACCCCATCTCCTCACCAACAGTACTCAATAGCCATCTCGGATTATTGAGTACTGTATCTTTAAGGGTTCGTACACCCAAGTATGATGTCATCTGTAGTCCTTAATGATCCATTTACAATAACTGTCTAGTATTATTTATTTTTTAACGTTGTAGATTTATCCATGTCCAGCTTGCATTCTGCTTCACAGCATAGGTGGCAGGTAGCCTAGCGATCAGAGTGTTGGACCAGTAACTGAAATGTTGCTAGTTCGAATCCCCGAGGCCAACAATGTGAAAAATCTGCCGATGTGCCTTTGACGAAGGTGCTTAACCCTAATTGATCCAGGGCTTCTGTTGACTTGCCTCGTCAAATTTAAAAATATATATATTTATATAATAATAGTAATAATGACAATAATACTGGTTGACGGTGGCCGTGAACCCTCTCTCAGAGCGTGTCGGGATTAGTTGGGATTTGTGGAAAAACATATTTCAATTTCACACGTGTATAACACACACTCTAACAGGACAAATATAAGCACCACCAAATAAGGATTTATTATTATCATGACAGAATGGAGTCATCTAATGTGAGTTGTTTTGGCAGCTGTGCTAAGTCCTTTGAGTTTCACTGCATACATAACAGCAAGAGGAGATCTATGGAATGCGCGTCTGTCTGTCTGTCTGTCTGTCTGTCTGTCTGTCTGTCTGTCTGTCTGTGTGTGTGTGTGTGTGTGTGTGTGTGTGTGTGTGTGTGTGTGTGTGTGTGTGTGTGTGTGTGTGTGTGTGACAGTGTGTGTGTGTGTGTGTTTTGGCAGCTGTGCGTGCGTGCGTGCGTGCGTGCGTGCGTGCGTGCGTGCGTGCGTGCGTGCGTGTCTGTGTGTGTGTGTGTGTGTGTGTGTGTGTGTGTGTGTGTGTGTGTGTGTGTGCGTGTCTGTCTGTGTGTGTGTGTGTCTGTCTGTGTGTGTGTATGTCTGCATGCATGGGTGCGTAGGTGTATATGTGCCAATCAAAACTGTATCGAATACCCTGTCATTGACACACACTGGAATCCTGCCAGCTGCAACATAATTCATGTATAAAGTATGTTGATTTAGGGCGACCTCTGTCAATATAAGGTCACCTCTGGAAAACTCCATAGAGTGAGGTTTGACGTGGAGTTCTGTTACAGGCAGTGACAGCTGACTGTGGGCATCTATACACATGTACACATGGGAAATAAACACAAACTCATGAATAAATGACAGTGTTGACAGGACACACCTCTGTGTAGGCCTACAGCAAGGCAGTGGACAGTGTAAAGAGTTTGACTGAACTGAGTGCTGCTGTGCTGTGTGGGCATTTGTCACTGTTTGATTGTGCGGCCAAGCTTTGTTCGACTGTTGGATTTGCATGTGCTACGCTTGGCGAGACTGGTAGGGGAAACCAGGCTAGACTTAAACCAGGCTAGACTAGGTTGTGTTAGATAACCGTGGTCTACAATGAACCATATTTAAAGTCTGGGCTTGCACTGCACTCCTCCTCTCCTCTCCTCCTCCTCTCCTCCTCTGCTGCATTCTGCCTGCCTGGGGCCATCGTGACGCCCACTGCTTCTCCTCTCCTCTCCCATCCCTCTGTCCCTCTCAGGGTATACTGTCATGTTTTTGCTACCCAATCCCTTTTTTTCTCTTCTTTTCACTATTTAAAACATGCTCTCCTATAGAAAAGGCTAGAAGACGAGAGACATAGATCTGGGAATAGTCTCCGAGTGATTCTGTAGCCTAAGAGAACGACGAGGGGGATATAGGGAGGGAGAGTGAATGAATGGAGGGATCTTTTAAACAGCTGTATAGCTGTAGCTGTAACCCCCGAGGGTCAGTTGGATATAATGAATTAAGTCTGAGGGTCCCACTAATCACACCAAACAACCACGGGTTTGTTTGGAGTACTTTGGGTACCTGTGTGGGGTTGTTTGGGGTACTTTGAGGTACTTTTGGGTACTTGTTTGGAATTGTTTTAGGTACCTGTTTGTGGTTGTTTGAGGTACCTGTTTGTGCTTGTGTTGGGTACCTGTATGTGGTTGTTTGGGGTACCTGTTTGTGCTTGTTTGGGGTACCTGTTTGTGGTTGTTTGGGGTACCTGTTTGTGCTTGATTGGGGTACCTGTTTGTGCTTGTTTGTGCTTGTTTGGGGTACCTGTTTGTGCTTGTTTGGGGTACCACTGTGTGGTTGTTTGAGGTACCTGTTTGTGCTTGTTTGGGGTACCTGTTTGTGCTTGTTTGGGGTACCTGTTTGTGCTTGTTTGGGGTACCTGTTTGTGCTTGTTTGGGGTACCTGTTTGTGCTTGTTTGGGGTACCTGTTTGTGCTTGTTTGGGGTACCTGTTTGTGCTTGTTTGGGGTACCTGTTTATGCTTGTTTGTGCTTGTTTGGGGTACCTGTTTGTGCTTGTTTGGGGTACCTGTTTGTGCTTGTTTGGGGTACCTGTTTGTGCTTGTTTGGGGTACCTGTTTGTGCTTGTTTGGGGTACCTGTTTGTGCTTGTTTGGGGTACCTATTTGTGCTTGTTTGGGGTACCTGTTTATGCTTGTTTGTGCTTGTTTGGGGTACCTATTTGTGCTTGTTTGGGGTACCTGTTTATGCTTGTTTGTGCTT
This sequence comes from Oncorhynchus keta, assembly GCF_023373465.1. Classification (NCBI taxonomy): domain Eukaryota; kingdom Metazoa; phylum Chordata; class Actinopteri; order Salmoniformes; family Salmonidae; genus Oncorhynchus; species Oncorhynchus keta. The sequence goes on from NC_068433.1 coordinate 43,844,994, forward strand.
GTTTGGGGTACCTGTTTGTGATTGTTTAAGGTACATGTTTGTGGTTGTTTGGGGTACCTGTTTATGCTTGTTTGTGCTTGTTTGGGGTACCTGTTTGTGATTGTTTAAGGTACATGTTTGTGGTTGTTTGGGGTACCTCTTTGTGGTTGTTCGGGATTGTTTAGTAACCCGAAATAAGTTAGTAAGAAGGGACACAGATTTGGAGCTGTTGAAATAAAACCCTGCTGTCTGATAAGGACAGGTGAGTCACACAAATATGAGTCCCGCTCTCAATCTCTCCCTCCCTCCACCTTGTTCCTTGGGAGGGGAGGGATTGAGAGAGGGACTCTTTTTGTGTGACTCACCTGTCCTTATCACACAGCAGGGTTTTATGTCATGTGAAGCAGGATCAGAAATGAACAGGGATTCACCAACGTTTGTATTCTTTTTATTTATTATGTGACATACTCAGCATTCAGTCTACAATGGATACAGGCTGGGTGAGGAATCTTGGTATCAGACCACACACGTGTCACACACTTCAACTCAAATATTGCAAATCCATAGTGCTGCTCTACCCAGGGAGAAGGCAGGGAATATAAAAACGATTTCTGTGTGTGTGTGTGTGTGTGTGTGTGTGTGTGTGTGTGTGTGTGTGTGTGTGTGTGTGTGTGTGTGTGTGTGTGTGTGTGTGTGTGTGTGTGTGTGTGTGTGTGTGTGTGTGTGTGTGTGTGTGTGTGTGTGTGTGTGTGTGTGTGTGTGTGTGCATACGTGCGTATGTTTGTTAGAGTGTGTGCATGCGTGTGTATGTCTGTATGTGTGTGCTTGTGTGTGTGCTTGTGTGTGTGTGTTTGCTCCAAACCCTGTGTTTTGGACCCCTGGGCCATATAATAAAACGCTTGCAATTCCAGTGAAGGAAACAAACTCATGAAAAACCCTGCCTCGTCAGCTTAGCTTGTTGTGGCGAGCAACCCGGATTGTGTGAGTGTCATAGCCCACAACAGGCCAATCAGTATAACCACGGCAACGCCGGGCTAAAACATTACATGAACAGAGGCCATTTTTGGACCTAAACCTTGTCATTTTGACCCTGTCTAAGAAACAGACCGAGGCACTAGCACTCAAGCAATTTTAACTTTGTTGACTTTTTATTGTTGTTTTGCAGAGCTTTATGACAACAATCTATTTAATGTCATATTTAGAATGTGAAACTTAATGTTTTAGAAACACTTTAAGGCTCTAGACCTGTCTGAAACCCCTTGGATGTGATCCCCCCCTCCGTTTCACCACAGTAGGCGCAAATGTTCCAAAATGAGATCAATTAGCGGGAAGAGACCATTCTCGAATGTGACGGCAAATGGGATTACGCGCGTAATGCTTTATTATAACGGTGTATTTTATGGTGAAAATGATTTACCCTATACTTGAAACTCACGTGCGGGTCAACACCAGTTATAAATCGGATTATTTGGCCACTTTAGTTGTGATACAAACCTTACAAGGCCTATGGCTAGGCCTATGGCTAGGCCTATGGCTAGGCTACATGATACAAACCTACAAGGCCTATGGCTAGGCTACATGAGGTGTGCGAATATGATTTGAAAATGTTTCTGTTTCTGCCTCTACTCTAGCCTTCCTCCTGGTGTTGACTACTCAAGCCACGAATGAACTACCCTGTCTGCCAGGATCATCCACAAACGACTTAATTAAAATAAAATAAAACGTTTATTGCACGTATTTTTTTTTAATGCTGTTGCTTAATTTTAAAGTGCTTTGAGATTGTAATGAAAGCGATATTACAGTTAAAATATTATTATTTATACTGAGTGGACAAAATATTAAGGACACCTGCTCTTTCAATGACATCGACTGACCTGGTGAATCCAGGTGAAAGCTATGATTCCTTGTTGACGTCACTTGTTAAATCCAATTCAATCAGTGTAGATGAAGGGGAGGAGACAAAGAAGTTAAAGAATAATTTCTAAGCCTTGTGACAATTGAGACATGGATTGTGTGTGTGTGCCATTCAAAGGATGAATGGGCAACAAAAATGTAAGTGCCTTTTGAACTGAACATGGTAGTAGGTGCCAGGCGTAGGGCTGTTCTGGGACCGTATTACCGCCAGACTGGTGGTCACGAGTCACGATGGCAGTCAAAATCTATGTGACTGTTTAGTCACGGTAGTTAGGCTTCTCCATGCTCTGATGCTGCTGATGGTCATTAGTACCCTACCAAACTTGCTAACTGCCTGGTACTCAGCACTGTGTTGTTCTTCTAATCACTCTGACATCAACGGAAATGTAATTGGAAATATAATCAAACACTTCATGAGTGCCCATGAGCTCATGTTAAGCAAAACCTCTATAGGCTATGCAAATGCATGAGGAAATGTTTTGATGGCCTCTATTAAAAAGAGGAGGATCCCATTATCTTTATAAAATGGCTAGGCTTATTACATTTTATTAATCTTATACCTTTATGAATAAAATGTGCTTTTTAGCTGAAATGTGCTTCTTAGCTGAAATGACTGTGAGAAAGACCTGTGAGCCATATTATTGGGAGGTGCTTTGGAGCATGGCAGCCGGGAGAAGGGATCTATAATTAGCCTGTTATATTCAGCCCAAGGGCACAATGGCCACTTTGGCCGCAAAAGGCATGTATTTTTAAGGGGGAATTATGGTCACACAAGGGGGATGCCGGCGGGAAATTTGAGGACTGGTGAGAATATTAAGTGCTTGTCAAATTGTGAATGAGAGACTGATGAAGTGTGTGCAGCTTGCAGCTTTTTTTCAAATCATCATTAGAGTCCCATCATGGAGCCTTATAAAATAAAAACATATAGCCCAATGTTGTCTAACTAACTCTATATTAAGCATATAGGACCCGTTTCTTTGTTAACCGCTCAACACAGAATTGCCGCTTGTGCACACTATCTTTGAAAATATATTTTCTATTTTATTCAGCTTTGTTCAATTGTATTCTTCATAATATAAAATACAAAAAAAATATGTCACAGAATTCTAAGCGAATATTGTCTGCTAAATGAACTAGTGAAGCCAACAGCATAACCATATCCGGGAATAACATAAAGGCAACTCAGAGTACGCTATTCTGTTCTTCTGAAATAGACTACATTTTTTACGCTCCACAGTTTCCTGTGTGTATCAAGAATGGCCCGACACCCAAAGGACATCCAGCCAACTTGACACAACTGTGGGAAGCTTTGGAGTCAACATGGGCCAGCATCCTTGTGGAACGCTTTCGACTCCTTGTAGAGTCCATGCCCTGGTGAATTGAGGCTGTTCTTAGGGCAAAAGGGGGTGCAACTCCATATTAGGAAGATGTTCAAGCATTTAAGGGCATTGAGAACAGGGTGGTGAATAGGCATAATCCTATGACCCTGGATTAGAAGGTTACGTTTCGATCCCAGGTGTGGACGTTGGTTTTAAATGTTTTGGTTTAACCCTATCCCAAACCTTAACCCTTTCTTTAACCATTCAGATATAGTGCCTAAACGTAACCCTTACCTTGAGCTTTCGGAATGAGTGCCTATACTTAATGTTTTAACCCTATCCCAAACCTCAACCCTTTCCTTAACCATTCAGATAGAGTGCCGAAACATAACCTTTAACTTGGAATGATGGAATGATACAGAGCAGCAGCAACAACAAAAACACTTAGTTTGGATACACGTCTAATTCTGCAGTGAGACTGTGAGAGCTCGTTGAAAAGCAAACTATTTTTTCCCACCAAGTTACACGTCTCAAAAGGCACCGAATTGGTTGAATGACCCACATACCGTGTCTGCACTCAAAGACGAAGAGGATGGGAGAGAGAGGCACCAGGACAAACACGCAAACACGCACACAACCCTGGCCTCCGTGCTGCAGAGTTTAATTCCCCTTGCGTGTGTGTGCAAGTGTGTGTGTGTGCAAGTGTGTCTGTTCAGATGCATGGTGAGGCCCTTTCATCTCTCTGTGATCCCCTCTAGGGATGCGGTAAACAAGAGAACATTTGTTATCCAATAAACACCCTAAGCATCCACAACAGGAGACTAATGGAGCTAAATAGTAGTGCGTGTGTGTGTGTGTGTGTGTGTGTGTGTGTGTGTGTGTGTGTGTGTGTGTGTGTGTGTGTGTGTGTGTGTGTGTGTGTGTGTGTGTGTGTGTGTGTGTGTGTGTGTGTGTGTGTGTGTGTGTGTGTGTGTGTGTGTGTGTGTGTGTGTGTGTGTGTGTGTGTGTGTGTGTGTGTCTGTGTTTCTGTATGTGGTGTGTGTCTGAGTGTGTTGTGATTAACACACACACATTCACTCACACACACAAAGCTTTCTACGGTATGACCTACTTTGTAAAAGGTGGAAACAAACTCTGTGATTATACAGTGGGTGCTAATTTGATCAAAGAAAATCCACAAAGTAAAGATATCTGAAAATAAATTGGAGAACTTAATAACCCCCAAACATCACTGAGCTTTGGTATGGGGATAGGGGAAAATTTAGATCTGTTTTCTCATTATAGCATAAGAGGCAAAAATGTATAACTGTATCAAAGGCTATTCAGAAAAATAAATAATATATAATAATAATAATATATGCCATTTAGCAGACGCTTTTATCCAAAGCGACTTACAGCCATGTGTGCATACATTCTACGTATGGGTGGTCCCGGGAATCAAACCCACTACCCTGGCGTTACAAGCGCCATGCTCTACCAACTGTGCTACAGAAGGACCAGAGAGCAAGCAAGTGCTGGTGCTGTTTAATTCAGCTAAATAAAGCTGCTTTCACTCTGAGCAGCTCAGCTCATAACGCGGCAACATTCTACTGTACACATCCACTGGCAAAGTAATGAGTCAATGAATCAATCAACAACAGACGCAAACAAACGATGCACATTAAATAAACGACTACAAATCCCTCTCTCTCTCTCTCTCTCTCTCTCTCTCTCTCTCTCTCTCTCTCTCTCTCTCTCAACATAAACTGACCAACGTGTTTTTTTTTTTGACGGGTGTATTTGCAGTCGGACGTCTGAGGAAAAATACACCTGCAGGAGAGTTTTTGTCCAGAAACTCAGACATACAGTTGAAGTCGGAAGTTTACATAAACTTAGGTTGTAGTCATTAAAACTAGTTTTTCAACCACTCCACTATTTCCTTGTTAACAAACTATAGTTTTGACAAGTCGGTTAGGACATCTACTTTGTGCATGGCATAAGTCATTTTTTCCAACAATTGTTTACAGACAGATTATTTCACTTATAATTCACTGTATCACAATTCCAGTGGGTCAGAAGTTTACATACACTAAGTAGACTGTGTCGTTAATTTCCAGAGAATGATGTCATGGCTTTACATTTTTTATTTTTTATTTAACCTTTATTTAACCAGGTAAGCTAGTTGAGAACAAGTTTTCATTTACAACTGCGACCTGGCCAAGATAAAGCCAAGCAGTGCGACACAAACAACAACACAGAGTTGAAAAATGGAATAAACAAGCGTACAGTCAATAACACAATAGAAAAAAGGAAGTCTATATACAGTGTGTGTAAATGGCTTGAGGAAGTAAGGCAATAAATAGGCCATAGTGGCGAAGTAATTACAGTTTAGCAAATGAACACTGGAGTGATAGATGAGCAGATGACGATGTGCAAGTAGAAATACTGGTGTGCAAAAGAGCAAAAAATTAAATAAAAACAATATGGGGATTCCAGTACCCATATCAAGACAACAGTCAGGAAGTTAATAAAGCTTGGTCATAAATGGGTCTTCCAAATGGACAATGACCCCAAACATACTTCCAAAGTTGTGGCAAAATGGCTTAAGGACAACAAAGTCAAGGTATTGGAGTGGCCATCACAAAGCCTTGACCTCATTCCTATACAAAATGTGTGGTGTGGGCAGAACTGAAAATGCGTGTGCGAGCAAGGAGGCCTACAAACCTGACTCAGTTACACCAGCTCTGTCAGGAGGAATGGGCCACAATTTACCCAACTTATTGTTTGTAGTTTATGGAAGGCTACCTGAAATGTTTGACCCAATTTAAGCAACTTAAAGGCAATGCTACCAAATACTAATTGAGTGTATGTAAACTTCTGACCCACTGGGAATGTGATGAAATTCTCTCTACTATTATTGTGACATTTCACATTCTTAAAATGTATTTAATTTATTTATTTACTTTATTTTATTTTACCTTTATTTAACCAGGTAGGCAAGTTGAGAACAAGTTCTCATTTACAATTGCGACCTGACCAAGATAAAGTAAAGCAGTTCGACAGATACAACGACACAGAGTTACACATGAAGTAAAACAAACATACAGTCAATAATACAGTATAAACAAGTCTATATACAATGTGAGCAAATGAGGTGAGAAGGCAGGTAAAGGCAAAAAAGGCCATGGTGGCAAAGTAAATACAATATAGCAAGTAAAACACTGGAATGGTAGTTTTGCAAAGGAAGAATGTGCAAAGTAGAAATAAAAATAATGGGGTGTAAAGGAGCAAAATAAATAAATAAATTAAATACAGTTGGGAAAGATGTAGTTGTTTGGGCTAAATTATAGGTGGGCTATGTACAGGTGCAGTAATCTGTGAGCTGCTCTGACAGTTGGTGCTTAAAGCTAGTGAGGGAGATAAGTGTTTCCAGTTTCAGAGATTTTTGTAGTTCGTTCCAGTCATTGGCAGCAGAGAACTGGAAGGAGAGGCGGCCAAAGAAAGAATTGGTTTTGGGGGTGACTAGAGTGATATACCTGCTGGAGTGTGTGCTACAGGTGGGAGATGCTATGGTGACCAGCGAGCTGAGATAAGGGGGACTTTACCTAGCAGGGTCTTGTAGATGACATGGAGCCAGTGGGTTTGGCGACGAGTATGAAGTGAGGGCCAGCCAACGAGAGCGTACAGGTCGCAATGGTGGGTAGTATATGGGGCTTTGGTGACAAAACAGATTGCACTGTGATAGACTGCATCCAATTTGTTGAGTAGGGTATTGGAGGCTATTTTGTAAATGACATCGCCAAAGTCGAGGATTGGTAGGATGGTCAGTTTTACAAGGGTATGTTTGGCAGCATGAGTGAAGGATGCTTTGTTGCGAAATAGGAAGCCAATTATAGATTTAACTTTGGATTGGAGATGTTTGATATGGGTCTGGAAGGAGAGTTTACAGTCTAACCAGACACCTAAGTATTTGTAGTTGTCCACGTATTCTAAGTCAGAGCCGTCCAGAGTAGTGATGTTGGACAGGCGGGTAGGTGCAGGTAGCGATCGGTTGAAGAGCATGCATTTAGTTTTACTTGTATTTAAGAGCAATTGGAGGCCACGAAAGGAGAGTTGAATGGCATTGAAGCTTGCCTGGAGGGTTGTTAACACATTGTCCAAAGAAGGGCCGGTGTGATCCTAATTTACCGAAGACAGGGAATTTGTACTAGGATTAAATGTCAGAAATTGTGAAAAACTGAGTTTAAATGTATTTTGCAAAGGTGTATGTAAACTTCTGACTTCAACTGTATACTCTGGACCACACCTCATGCACACTTTCCTACAGGCCAATGCAGCTAATATTTGAATACCGCCCAGCCCAGACTTGTCTGAAACACGCTTCTGTAAAAAAAAAACTCTGGATGAAGAAAACTGTCTGGATGCTTAGTATGTTTTATGTATCTGAAATAGGTTCACAAATCAAATAAACTGGATGAAACTTGTTTTGGGTTAGTTGGCGGTCACAAGGCAAATGCATTGGTTCCCATTAAACGCACCTTTCTATAACAGCATCCTAAATGAAATACCTTTTAGATTTTTAAAATGAATCACCCTTTCAGGGACCGAGGAATTTGAACATTTTTACTTTGAAACTGATCTGGGCCCAGTTATCACCTCAGTTGAAAGAATCAGGGAGCATCAAAGAGAGTCTCCTGTGAGGCCACAACTCCATTCCAATACCACTGAGACACAGAGCAGGGGGGCCTTTCAAAGCACAACACCAAAAGAGGACCCGGTGTGCCTGCAAATCGCTTCCCCGCCTGGTGTTTTACAAATTAGCAAACTGGAAGCAGGAGCAGCAAATGCCTGCCTGATAACACACACACACACACAAATATACACACACACCACTCTAAAAACCAGGAGTGATGCCAAGAGTGAGCGAGGGTATATAAATGAAACGCTTCTCATGAATCCTTCCCAAATCTTCCACCTGCTTGATTCATTCACACAGCCCAAATGGCAAAGATGAGGATCTTAACAAATTGACGCTTAAAATCGTGTCCCAATTACATCTAACTACCTATACTACTTTGCTGAGTAGTGTGCTAGCCAGGCTATTAGCAATATAGCAACACTTATGCTGGCCTGAAAGGATGGAAAGAGAGAGAGAAACTAAACTTTCATTCTTTCATTATGTTCTTCCTGTCCCCATGTGTCCCCTCCTTGCACTCAGAAATGCTTCCAATACTTTTCCAACACTACTTTTAACTAACTACCCCCACTATCTTACTTTGAAGCTTGTTCTTTAACTGTATCATTTGAGCTTGCACTAAAAAAAGTTAACTTATCATGCTGTTTTTTCTCTTCCCGTAAGTGCAAATGCTGCAATATTTCTCAAGCATTTCATGAGATGAGGTTTTCAATTTGGGTCTGGTTGGCCCCCACAGCTACAGTCATCATCAGCCCTCTCTTCTCTTCCTCCTGACGACTATACACTACCGTTCAAAGATTTGGGGTCACTTAGAAATGTCCTTGTTTTTGAAAGAAAAGCTAATTTTTTGTCCATTAATATAACATCAAATTGATCAGAAATACAGTAAGTACATTTTTAATGATGTAAATGACTATTGAGGCTGGAAGCAACAGATTTTTTTAATGGAATATCTACATAGGCGTACAGAGGCCCATAATCAGCAACCAGTATCTGGAGCATCAGCATTTGTGGGTTCGATTACAGGCTCAAGATGGCTAGAAACAAAGATTTTCTTCTGAAACTCATCAGTCTATTCTTGTTCTGGGAAATGAAGGCTATTCCATGCGAGAAATTGCCAAGAAACTGAAGATCTCGTACAATGCTGTGTACTACTCCCTTCACAGAACAGCACAAACTGGCCCTAACCAGAATAGAAAGAGGAGTGGGAGGCCCCGGTGCACAACTGAGCAAGAGGACAAGTACATTAGAGTGTCTAGTTTGAGAAACAGATGCCTCACAAGGCCTCAACTGGCAGCTTCATTAAATCGTACCCGCAAAACACCAGTCTCAATGTCAACAGTGAAGAGGCGACTCCGGGATGCTGGCCTTCTAGGCAGAGTTGCAAAGAAAAAACATATCTCAGACTGGGAAAAGAAAAGATTAAGATGGGCAAAAGAACACAGACACTGGACAGAGGAACTCTGCCTAAAAGGCCAGCATCCCGGAGTCAGTCGCCTCTTCACTGTTGACGTTGGAGACTGGTGTTTTGCGGGTACTATTTAAATATCAATTAGCCTTTTAGAATTATAAACTAGCTAACACAACATGTCATTGGAACACAGGAGTGATGGTTGCTGATAATGGGCCTCTGTACGCCTATGTAGATATTCCATAAAACATCTTCTGTTTTCAGCTACAATAGTCATTTACAACATTAACAATGTCTGCACTGCATTTCTGATCAATTTGATGTCATTTTTAATGGACAGAAAATGAGCTTTTCTTTCAAAAACAAGGACAAGTCTGAGTGACCCCAAACTTTTGAACGGTACTGTAGATGATGTGACTGATCATAGGGCCCCTCTTCCTCCTCTTCCTCTTCAACTCGTCTTTTAATGGAGAAAAGCCGTTATAAATCAAATCAAATCAAATTTTATTTGTCACATACACATGGTTAGCAGATGTTAAATGCGAGTGTAGCGAAATGCTTGTGCTTCTAGTTCCGACAATGCAGTGATAACCAACAAGTAATCTAACTAACAATTCCAAAACTACTGTCTTATACACAGTGTAAGGGGATAAGGAATATGTACATAAGGATATATGAATGAGTGATGGTACAGAGCAGCATACAGTAGATGGTATCGAGTACAGTATATACATATGAGATGAGTGTGTAGACAAAGTAAACAAAGTGGCATAGTTAAAGTGGCTAGTGATACATGTGTTACATAAGGATGCAGTCGATGATGTAGAGTACAGTATATACATATGCATATGAGATGAATAATGTAGGGTAAGTAACATTATATAAGGTAGCATTGTTTAAAGTGGCTAGTGATATATTTACATAATTCCCATCAATTCCCATTATTAAAATGGCTGGAGTTGGGTCAGTGTCAATGACAGTGTGTTGGCAGCAGCCACTCACTGTTAGTGGTGGCTGTTTAACAGTCTGATGGCCTTGAGATAGAAGCTGTTTTTCAGTCTCTCGGTCCCAGCTTTGATGCACCTGTACTGACCTCGCCTTCTGGATGATAGCGGGGTGAACAGGCAGTGGTTCGGGTGGTTGATGTCCTTGATGATCTTTATGGCCTTCCTGTAACAACGGGTGGTGTAGGTGTCCTGGAGGGCAGGTAGTTTGCCCCGGTGATGCGTTGTGCAGTCCTCACTACCCTCTGGAGAGCCTTACGGTTGAGGGCGGAGCAGTTGCCGTACCAGGCGGTGATACAGCCCGCCAGGATGCTCTCGATTGTGCATCTGTAGAAGTTTGTGAGTGCTTTTGGTGACAAGCCGAATTTCTTCAGCCTCCTGAGGTTGAATAGGCGCTGCTGCGCCTTCTTCACGACGCTGTCAGGGATTTAAGTCATGCTCCAAGAAATCGATCAAAGCGACACCTCCCGGGACAACATACTTAATACGGAATTACCGACAAACTAGTGTGGAAAGACGAGGGGGAAAAATGTTTCACCTTCTACTGCAGTGGGCTAAATAAGGGTCACACACGGTGTTTCTTTGTAGTTTTAAACAAATCTACTTTGAAACAAACGTATACACCTCACACACATGGTTATGGGCTTAGAAAAAAGAAGACCGTACCATGTCAGATATAGAGTTGAAATGTATTACATTTTTAGTTTGCCTCCCAATATTACACTTTATATACATCACAAAAGACTGAAATATAACAAAAATGTTTGACATAGAAAAACTGGATTTTCGGCGGAATTATAAAATAAATGTTTTATTAATTATAAAATGATGAAAAACTTTAACATTACACCACTAAAGGGCACTTTGGTCATTTGACTTCATTTTAAATGCTCGAACGTGTGTGTGTTCATGCGTGTTTGTGCATGTGTGTGCGTGTGTGCATGTCAATGTGTCTCTGTGCGTGCGTCGATGTGTGTGTTTCTTTGTGCGTGCGTATCTGCGTGCTTGCATTCGTGTGCTTGTGAAGAATCCAGAAGGATGGTTAGAACACAGTTGGTAGAGCAAGGTGCTTGCAATGCCAGGGTTATGTGTTCGATTCCCACGTAGGACCTGTACAAAAAAGTATGAAAATGTATCTATTCTGTCGTGGAAATTCTAATCAATAATGAATGGAGACAAGGTCAATCGCCAATCAGGATATTACTTTATTCAAAACATATTAATAAGGAAAACATGTCACACCACACACACAAGTGGATGATGTGAGTGCTCTGCAATAACGATGGCTGGTCGATGAACCATCCTTAGATGATTTGTTGAGAGCCCCGACACAAAGAATACAAAGATCTTTTATAGCAAAGATACACCCCTTTTAGTCTACATGACAGATGTGTGGAATGGGTCACAAGTTTAGGATTCATATGAAACAGTATCTGCTGTAAAGACTGTTCTTGTTGTGTGGAAACATCATTATCCATACCCGAGACATTTCCACCCTGGTACCTCCCAGTACACAAACACCAACTCATTCTATGGAATGCGAGGACAAGACCATCATAAATCAGTCGCTAGAGTTACATCTCAGAAGCTCCTCTCAGTTCACACAGACAGTAGAGTTCGAAGAACATGATTATGTTGCATAAAACAACCATTGGATGCAATAGCTGTCACTTTCTGACCTTTATTTCTTTTGTTTTGTATTTATTTAGTATGGTCAGGGCGTGAGTTGGGTGGGCAGTCTATGTTTGTTTTTATAGGTTTTGGGTATTTCTATGTTTCGGCCTAGTATGGTTCTCAATCAGAGGCAGGTGTCATTAGTTGTCTCTGATTGAGAATCATACTTAGGTAGCCTGGGTTTCACTGTGTGTTTGTGGGTGATTGTTCCTGTCTCTGTGTTTGTGCCAGATAGGACTGTTTAGGTTTTCGCACATTTATTGTTTTGTTAGTTATTTCATGTCTAGTTCCTTTATTAAAGAACATGAATAACCACCACGCTGCATTTTGGTCCGCTTCTCCTTCACCACAGGAAAACCCTTACAATAGCAGTATTAAAACATAATCTTGTATTTTCCCCACAATAATCCACTACTCTAAGCCGCTCTGATACGAGCGTCTGCTAAATGACTCAAATGTGAATGTAATCTAGACTGACATTATTTACTGAGCAACTAAGAAAGATAAACAGGGATACAGTACTATATGTTCCTGAAGGGCAGACTGCATGGACATAAGAGGGACAATCTATAGGTAGCTTTATCATATATGAATGAGGCAGCTCATCATGCTATGGTTGACAGATTAGGCAATCATAAATGGCTGTACTGTAGTTCGCCTTTAGCGTAGCTACTGTTGTCATGGATGGGAATAATAGAAAAATATTATGCTCCGGGCCGTGGACAGATGAAAGGGACATCATATTATGTTGGATTTGGTTATTGTTCTATAAATATGAATAATGTGGACTATTCCGGACTGTTCTAATGTAAAGTAAGTGTCTCATCTCCATCTCTTGTCCTCCAACTCTCACAATCAAGAATTTCAAGACTCACAGTGAGAACTCCGTAATGCAGCAGAATATCTAACAGCGAGTTAGCTACAGTGAGTTTAAACTCCATGTCATTATCCTGTTGAATGTTCCACATAAGCTTATCGCATATTAACATAGTTAGCCTTTATTTAATTTTAGTTACTGTAATACACAAACACAAAACAATGTATGTTTTCAATTAATTAAGAAATTGTAGATCAGAAAATTAGCACCTCGCTAGTTTTTGTGCTGCAAGTGGTAGAGAAAAAGCACACGCACACACACAAACACGGTTGTTGCTCATTTGGAGGACTGTGTGCCTTGGGTAGAGGGGGGGACCATAGGCTCACCACAGGACAGTAATCAACATCTGCAGCCAGTGTCCCCTGCGGTCATTACAGTCTCAGAGGGCCTCCCAAAACCTCCACACACGCCCACGTCATCTCCCACCATGAGCTCCACATCAAAGGTACACCCCCTCCCACAGCACCTGTCGAACCCACACCTGCTCTTCCAATGTTTCCCCAAGCAACACATTGGCATACTGCCGTGTGACCCGCCACACAAAAAAAATACAGCCTTCCCATTCCCAAACATACAGACACCAGGACCAACAGCATACGGTCACCGCGTATACCCTAGCAAACACCAGGAGAAGAGAGGGAACGAGAGAAACACACAGAGGGAGGGCTAGCGAATGATTAAAGGCCACAGGATGAATTGAAGACAAGCTCAGGCCTTTGCATAGAATAACCTCGATAGTCTCATCTCTCAGGAAATGAAACTACTCTCACAAATAAAACTATCCGAGTTTGAAGACCGCATTAAATCACATTCTTCAAACTAATCATCTATTTCCTGAAAAACAGCCTAATATGATGACTGATCCACTGCCAACCAACCAGTGTCTCTTTGGTGTGATTGTAGTGGTCATGGTTATCCTACACGTATGCCCGGAAGGACAGTTTAGGATATGCTGTCGTTGTTTCATTACTAACAAAGTGAATTTATTTCCGTGTCCCCCCAGGCAGTAACTATGGTATACAGTACTGTACATAATGAAAAAGTCGAGAGACAGATGTGTTGATGCCGTTGTTATTATTGTGTCATATGACGTCAGAAACTCATGTTTCTTTTACTCTCTGTTCCATGAGCGAAAGCTTGAGTTCAATTTGCTCTCCTCCAGAGATGGCCATTTGCATTTATTTAATTTCTCTCTCCCGAGGCAGGAAAATACAAAAGGAGGGAAAGATGGAAGAGCGAGGGAAGTGTGAGAGGAGAGAGAGATGGGCAAAGAGGGATGGATAGAGAGTGAAGGGAGAAGGAGGGAAGGGAGAGAGGGAGAATAAGAAGGAGAGAGATGGAGAGGGGAGATGGGGAAAGACGGAGAGATAGAGAGTGGGAAGGGAGAAGGAGGGAAGGGAGAGAGGGAGAATAAGAAGGAGAGAGATGGAGTGGGGAGATGGGGAAAGACGGAGAGATAGAGAGTGGGAAGGGAAAAGGAGGGAAGGGAGAATAAGAAGGAGAGAGATGGGAATAAGAAGGAGAGAGATGGAGAGAGATGGGGAGATGGGGAAAGATGGAGGGATAGAGAGGGGAAGGGAGAAGGAGGGAAGGGAGAGGGAGAATAAGAAGGAGAGAGATGGAGAGGGGAGATGGGGAAAGACGGAGAGATAGAGAGTGGAAGGGAGAAGGAGGGAAGGGAGAGAGGGAGAATAAGAAGGAGGAGAGATAGAGAGTGGGAAGGAGAAGGAGGGAAGGAGAAGGAAGGAGAGAGGGAGAGATGGGGAAAGATGGAGGGATAGAGAGAGAGATGGGGGAGAGGGGAGATGGGGAAAGATGGAGAATAAGAAGATAGAGAGTGGGAAGGGAGAAGGAGGGAAGGGAGAGAGGGAGAATAAGAAGGAGAGAGATGGAGTGGGGAGATGGGGAAAGACGGAGAGATAGAGAGTGGGAAGGGAGAAGGAGGGAAGGGAGAGAGGGAGAATAAGAAGGAGAGAGATGGAGTGGGGAGATGGGGAAAGACGGAGAGATAGAGAGTGGGAAGGGAGAAGGAGGGAAGGGAGAGAGGGAGAATAAGAAGGAGAGAGATGGAGTGGGGAGATGGGGAAAGACGGAGGGATAGAGAGAGGGAAGGGAGAACAGCAAACTAAGAAGACTGAGGCAGAAAGAGAGTCTCAGAGAGGAGACAAAAATATGTAGATGGAGAGAGATGGAAGACAGAGAAAGTAGAGGGAGGGGTGGAGAGCAAACTAGGAGAACAAACACATTGATGTAGTCATTAATAATCTATTAATGTATTGACCTTTTGAATGACAGGAGTGCTGGTTAGTGGCTAAGCTAAGCTACTACACAGTTCTTGTGTTTGACACGTTGTTGCAGAGAGAGAGAGAGAGAGAGAGAGAGAGAGAGAGAGAGAGAGAGAGAGAGACTTTGTGTCTTACTTTATTGAGCCATCCTCATTACACTAAAAACAACACACATACACCCCCACCCCCCTAAAGCACATTGTGTGCCACCACAACCTCCACACAATCACATTACAAAGTACACAACAACACATTACAAATCACCCTCCAGCACCACATTTACAACCCTCCAGCGCCACATTACAACCGTACCCCCCCCCTTAGGGCACCGTCACAACTTGCACAAAGGTCAGGTGTCACAGCTACATACTGCTCCCGTCTAAAAAATACTGCTGCCTAGCTGTGTGTGTATTTGCGTGCGTGCGTGCGTGCGTGCATCCATGCACAAGTGTGGGCTTGTGTGTGTGTGTGTATGCCTGCCTGCCTATGTGTGCACACTCGTGTTGCGTTCATGTTGCGTCAGTGTTGTGTGTCTGTGTGTATGTGCATTCATGTGTTTTGTGTCCTTGCGTGCGAGAGAGAGAATGACAGAAAACCTTCTGGAGTTTCATTCCACCATCATGATATGCTTGACTTACTTTTCTCATTGTTTTGGAGTAGAGATTCTGTATTCGGGAAAATCTGTCAAACATTCAGACACCCAGGTCTCAGCGCTCAGTTAAAAAAACATTTAGCAGAGACTCTGAAAGGTGTTTTTTTTCTCCCTCAAATGACTCAGTATTTACCTGTGGTTTGACAGCGTGGAATGGAGCCGCAGCGGTTCCATTCTGTTTTCCAATACAACCTTGCCGTCTCACAATAAAGCAGTGTTATTTCCCACCACGGTCAATGCCAGGCTCCTGTCTGAAATATAACAACTCTGAGAACTCACACAGCTTCAAGTCAAAACATGCTGGGTGTTACAATACAAACATATATTTGTCCACGGTGGGTTCAGGGACAACAGATCAACAGATTTTCAACAGATTGAAAAGGGCCAGTGTGTTTTGGGGACTCTGCTGGTGCATGGGGACACTAATTGAAAAACATGTTGTGTGGGGCTGTCACCAGGTCAGAATAAGTATTGACTTCCAAACAGATTTGCACGTTGATTTACTTCAAGAAACAAATGAGCGTATTTGTCAAGAGACAAATGACATTGTATTCTGTGAAACTGTGGAAGTGTGGAAGTGCTGTTTGGTGTTGGTAGCTGAAAAGATAAGTATTTACTCATCCAAAAGAATGTTTTGTTGATTACCGGGACATTGATGTAGTCATGAATAATCTATTCATGTATTGACCTATTGAATGACAGGAGGTTAGTGGCCGAGCTGAAACACTACAACGTTCATGTGTGTGACACTTTAAGTCCAACCAAAAACATAGAGACCCAGAAAACCTGAGTCTTCACTATGGTGAATCACTAAAACAATAGAGAAATACACTACAGAAGAAGGAACAGCACGTCAGAAATCAACTCAATGTCATTGAAGAACCCATAGACTCGAACCACTTCTGGGCAAATTGGAAAACACGAAACAAACAACAACACAAAAGAATTATCTATCCAAAATGGAGGTGTATGGGTAAACCACTTCTCCAATATTTTTGGCTCTATAACAAAGAACAAACAGCAAAAGAATATACATGATCAAATACAAATCTTAGAATAAACTATTAAAGACTACCAGAACCCAATGGATTCTCCAATTACCTTGAATTAACTACAGGTCAAAATAATATATAATATATATGCCATTTAGCAGATGCTTTTATCCAAAGTGACTTACAGTCATGTGTGCATACATTCTACGTATGGGTGGGCCCGGGAATCGAACCCACTACCCTGGCATTACAAGCGCCATGCTCTACCAACTGAGCTACAGAATGACCTAAAATAAAACCCCTCCAACCCAAAAAGGCCTGTGGTGTTGATGGTATCCTGAATGAAATGATCAAATATACAGAAAACAAATTCCAATAGCCTACACTAAAACTCTTTAACATCCGCCTTAGCTCTGGCATCTTCCCAAATATTTGGAACCAAGGATCGATCACCACACAATTCACAAAAAGCCTTTGAATCAATAAGGGTCTGCTATACAAATTGATGAAAAGTGGTGTTGGGGGGAAACATAAGACATTATAAAATCCATGTACACAAACAAGTGTGCGGTTAAAATTGGCAAAAAACAACATTTTCTTCCCACAGGTCCGTGGGGTGAGACAGAAATGCATCTTAAGTCCCACCCTCTTCAACATACAGTGCCTTGCGAAAGTATTCGGCCCCCTTGAACTTTGCGACCTTTTAACACATTTCAGGCTTCAAACATAAAGATAGAAAACTGTATTTTTTTGTGAAGAATCAACGACAAGTGGGACACAATCATGAAGTGGAAAGGCATTTATTGGATAATTCAAACTTTTTTAACAAATCAAAAACTGAAAAATTGGGCGTGCAAAATTATTCAGCCCCTTTACTTTCAGTGCAGCAAACTCTCTCCAGAAGTTCCGTGAGGATCTCTGAATGATCCAATGTTGACCTAAATGACTAATGATGATAAATACAATCCAGCTGTGTGTAATCAAGTCTCCGTATAAATGCACTGCACTGTGATAGTCTTAGAGGTCCGTTAAAAGCGCAGAGAGCATCATGAAGAACAAGGAACACACCAGGCAGGTCCGAGATACTGTTGTGAAGAAAAAGCTTTAAACATCCCAAGGAGCACTGTGCAAGCAATAATATTGAAATGGAAGGAGTATCAGACCACTGCAAATCTACCAAGACCTGGCCGTCCCTCTAAACTTTCAGCTCATGCAAGGAGAAGACTGATCAGAGATGCAGCCAAGAGGGCCATGATCACTCTGGATGAACTGCAGAGATCTACAGCTGAGGTGGGAGACTCTGTCCATAGGACAACAATCAGTCGTATATTGCACAAATTTGGCCTTTATGGAAGAGGTGCAAGAAGAAAGCCATTTCTTAAAGATATCCATAAAAAGTGTTGTTTAAAGTTTGCCACAAGCCACCTGGGAGACACACCAAACATGTGGAAGAAGGTGCTCTGGTCAGATGAAACCAAAATTGAACTTTTTGGCAACAATGCAAAACGTTATGTTTGGCGTAAAAGCAACACAGCTCATCACCCTGAACACACCATCCCCACTGTCAAACATGGTGGTGGCAGCATCATGGTTTGGGCCTGCTTTTCTTCAGCAGGGACAGGGAAGATGGTTAAAATTGATGGGAAGATGGATGGAGCCAAATACAGGACCATTCTGGAAGAAAACCTGATGGAGTCTGCAAAAGACCTGAGACTGGGACGGAGATTTGTCTTCCAACAAGACAATGATCCAAAACATAAAGCAAAATCTACAATGGAATGGTTCAAAAATAAACATATTGTTAGAAAGGTGGCCAAGTCAAAGTCCAGACCTGAATCCAATCGAGAATCTGTGGAAAGAACTGAAAACTGCTGTTCACAAATGCTCTCCATCCAACCTCACTGAGCTCGAGCTGTTTTGCAAGGAGGAATGGGTGTCAGTCAAAACTGATAGAGACATACCCCAAGCGACTTACAGCTGGAATCACAGCAAAAGGTGGCGCTACAAAGTATTAACTTAAGGGGGCTGAATAATTTTGCAGGCCCAATCTTTCAGTTTTTGATTTGTTAAAAAAGTTTGAAATATCCAATAAATGTCGTTCCACTTCATGATTGTGTCCCACTTGTTGTTGATTCTTCACAAAATATACAGTTTTATATCTTTATGTTTGAAGCCTGAAATGTGGCAAAAGGTCGCAAAGTTCAAGGGGGCTGAATACTTTCGCAAGGCACTGTATATATCAACGAATTGGCGAGGGCACTAGAACAGTCTGCAGCACCCGGCCTCACCTTACTAGAATCTAAACTTAAATGTCAGCTGTTTGCTGATGATCTGGTTATCACGACTCCTACCGAAGGTGGCTCCTCTTCCTGTTCGGGCGGTGCTCGTCACCGGTCTACTAGCTGCCACCGATCCCTATTCCATTTTCTGTTGGTTTTGTCTTTTTAGTTACACCTGTTTCTTGTTTAAGTTTAGTTGGGCTATTTAAGCTGGTCGGCCCACCTGCTCTTTGTGCGGGCTTATTTTTCCCCACTGTGTTTGTGTGTGGTAGTATGTTGATAGCGTGTTTCGTTTTGGGGTTTTCCCTCTAGACTTGTTAGGTCCTGGTTTTGGGTATCGGGTTTGTTGCGCCCGTGAGTTTTGGCGCGATTTTCCACGTGCCTAAATAAAGCACTACTCAGTACTTTCAGCCTCCTGCGCCTGACTCCGCACCCACTACACTTAAGTGCGTCACACTGGTGCTTCTGTCCCCAACCAAGGAGGGCCTACAGCAGCACCTAGATCTTCTGCACAGATTTTACCAGACTTGGGACCTGACAGTACATCTCAGTAAGACCAAAATAATGGTGTTCCAAAAAAGTTCCAGTCGCCAGGACCACAAATACAAATTCCATCTAGACACCATTGCCATAGAGCACACAAAAAAATATACATACCTTGGCCTAAACATCAGCGCCACAGGTAACTTCCACAAAGCTGTGAACGATCTGAGAGACAAGGCAGGAAGGGTCTTCTATGCCTTCAAAAGGAAGATAAAACTCAACATACCAGTTAGGATCTGGCTAAAAATACTTGAATCAGTTATAGAAACCATTACCCTTTATGGTTGTGAGGTCTGGGGTCCACTCACCAACCAGGAATTCACAAAATGGGACAAACACCAAATTGAGACTATGCATGCAGAATTCTGCAAAAAATATCCTCTGTGTACAACTTAAAACACCAAATAATGTATGCAGAGCAGAATTTAGCCAATACCCGCTAATTATCAAAAGCCAGAAAAGAGCCGTTAAATTCTACAACCACCTAAAAGGAAGTGATTCCCAAACCTTCCATAACAAAGCCATCACCTACAAAGAGATGAACCTGGAGAAGAGTCCCCTAAGCAAGCTGGTCCTGGAGCTCTGTTCACAAACACAAACACACCCCACAGAGCCCCGGGACAGCAACACAATTAGACTCAACCAAATCATGAGAAAACAAAAAGAGAATTACTTGACACATTGGAAAGATTTTACAAAAAAACAGAGCAAACTAGAATGCTATTTGACTCTAAACAGAGAGTACACCGTGGCAGAATACCTGACCTCTGTGACTGACCCAAACTTAATGAAAGTGAGCATATCCTTGGTATTGAGAGAGGCTGCCAAAGGCAGACTTGGCTCTCAAGAGAAGACAGGTGTCTGTGACTATCATTAATTGTGAAGACTGCTATTATCAAGTCAATTCCTACGATATCATAACCGCCATCGATAAGAGACAATACTGTGCAGCCGTATTCATTGACCTGGCCAAGGCTTTCGACTCTGTCAATCACAACATTCTTATCGGCAGACTCAACAGCCTTGGTTTCTCAAATGACTGCCTCGCCTGGTTCACCAACTACTTCTCTGATAGAGTTCAGTGTGTCAAATCGGAGGGCCTGCTGATTTCTGGCAGTCTCTATGGGGGTGCCACAGGGTTCAATTCTCGGCCGACTCTCTTCTCTGCATACATCAATGATGTCGCTCTTGCTGCTGGTGATTCTCTGATCCACCTCTACGCAGACGATACCATTCTGTATACTTCTGTTAAATTAATTAACCTCCAGACGAGCTTCAATGCTGTACAACTCCCCTTCCGTGGCCTCCAACTGCTCTTAAATGCAAGTAAAACTAAATGCATGCTCTTCAACCGATCGCTACCTGCACCTGCCCTTCCATCCAGCATCACTACTCTGGAAGGTTCTGACTTAGAATATGTGGACAACTACATATACCTAGGTGTCTGGTTAGACTGTAACCTCTCCTTCCAGACTCACATCAAGCATCTCCAATCCAAAATTTGATTTAGAATTGGCTTCCTCTTTCGCAACAAAGCATCCTTCACTCATGCTGCCAAACATACCCTCATAAAACTGACCATCCTACCGATCCTCGACATCAGTGATGTCATTTACAAAATAGCCTCCAACACTGAGAATGAGCGGGAAGGACAAATCGGATTCACTACAGACAGTTTATGATGATATTCATGGAAGTGCTAATCCTTTACACAGGAACAGCAGCTCATTCGATAATAATTGCAATATATATATATATTTACGCCCGTATGTCATTGTTGTCTTCTCTGTTGGAATCCTCGATCGTCCTGTAGGGTTCATCAGAGTCTCTGGTTAACTTTCCCAGAAATCACAGTGTCTATAGACGCTTCGGCGGTTGACGGTATTCTCGTTCTAGACTTACATAATTAGCGAGCTGCAGACTAGTAATTATACGTCTAAGATGTGCTCTGTGAGTGTAATGTTTACTGTTCATTTTTATTGTTTTATTTCTCTTCTGTATATTATCTACTTAACTTGTTTTAGCAATGTTAACATATGTTTCCCATGCCAAGAAAGTCGCTTGAATTGATTTGAATTGAATTGAGAGAGAGAGAGACAGAGAGAGAGAGAGAGAAAAAGAGAAGAGAGAGAGAGAACAGGATGGAGAGGCAGAAATAGACTATAAATAAAAGAAGGAACAGAACACTTTATTTGGATGGTCAACTGCATGTCTGAAGGGAAAAATGAAGCTTAGAGAGAGGAGAACTGGGGCAAGTAGGGAGGGGAGCAGAATGTTTGAGGTGCTGGTCAGGCACTGGGGAGATTGGAAGCCTTTATTAGGGCTTTGTGAAGGCTTTGACACAGAGCCAGGGATGGACCGGTCAGAGGGGGGAGGAAGGAGGAGAGGATGAGGGGCTTAAGTGAACGAGGGGGATAACGTGGCAGGAGTGAGAGGAGGACAGATCAGTAAGGGAGTGGGGGGAGGAAAGGGAGAGAGAGGAAGGGAGTGAGGGGTGAGGGTGTGGTGGGGTGAGGAGTGATGGGGTGGGGTGGGGTGGGTCAGGTGAGTGGAGGGGGGAGACTACACTACAAAGAGTTCCACCAGGACTCCAAATCAAATTCAGCTCACATTCCATCCCTTTCTACATCTATCCATCTATCTCTCCCCTGGCTCCATCCTTTCCTTTCATCTCTATCTCATGAATACTCCTTCATTCCCCTCTTTACTTTATCTGCTCTCACTCCGTTCATATTGACTAAACTTTCAATCACCCTGTTTGGCTTATTAGAGATTCTTTATGAGAGTCCCATCGGTCCCTCCTCCTCTCCTGTATGATAGAGTTGACAGGAAGTGTTTGGGAGATGCTGGTTGGCTGGGGGTTACTTTTTGAAGAGGGGATAAAAATGGGGAATAGGAGATACCGAAAGACTTGGTCCAATAGGGAGAGAGTTAGAGGAGCAATACGAATTAAAATAAATGAAACTTTCATACAGCACATGACCACAATATAAAATAATAAGAGTTATTAATTTCCAAAAGCAGGGGAGATCCACAGGTCTGGGAGGCATAGGGGGAGGTGTCCTAAATTCAGGCCCACTCCAGGCTGTCATGGCTTTGGCGGCGAGGCTCGGGAGGCCCTGGCTATCCATGGTGGTACTGTACATCAATGGTGACTGACATGGTCATTATGTGGACTTGGGGAACGGCTGTCAGACTAATGCAGCATACTGGTCCCAGCGGAGGAACACAGAGGTACTTGCCGAGGGAGGTGGAACAAACACAGGAGCAGAGGCTGTTTCACAAGCCTGATTGTTATTGCACAACAGTACACATGCTGTACACACATATACATGGAGTGTTAATTGTGTGTGTGTGTGTGTGTGTGTGTGTGTGTGTGTGTGTGTGTGTGTGTGTGTGTGTGTGTGTGTGTGTGTGTGTGTGTGTGTGTGTGTGTGTGTGTGTGTGTGTGTGTGTGTGTGTGTGTGTGTGTGTGCGTGCACGTATGTGCATGAGTGTGTGTGGCAATGATGAAAATCTGTAGCTTTATCTCTTGTAAAATGTCAGGCACAATGGGAATAGAGTAGACTGCTGCAAGGATGCAGACAAACATGGAAAAAGAGTGAAGAAAAGAGGGGAGGTGGAGAGACAAAGAGAGGTAGACAAAGATTGACAAAAAGAGGTTGAGACAGCAAGATAGATTGGTGATCGAAAGATATGTAGAACGACTAATAGGGAGTGACAGAAAGAGAGATAGAGGTAGAGTGATAGAAAAAGAGGTAGAGGTAGAGTGATAGAAAGCAAGAATGAGGTAGAGTGATAGAAAGAGAGGTAGAGGTAGAGTGATAGAAAGAGAGGTAGAGGTAGAGGGATAGAAAGAGAGGTAGAGGTAGAGGGATAGAAAGAGAGGTAGAGGTAGTGATAGAAAGAGAGGTAGAGGTAGAGGGATAGAAAGAGAGGTAGAGGTAGAGTGATAGAAAGAGAGGTAGAGGTAGAGTAATAGAAAGAGAGAGAGGTAGAGTGATAGAAAGAGATGTAGAGGTAGAGTGATAGAAAGAGAGGTAGAGTGATAGAAAGAAAGAATGAGGTAGACTGATAGAAAGGTAATTTGAGGTCGTCTCTCTAAGAGGGAGGGAGAGTGAGAAAAAATAGATAGAAAGGTAGTGAAAAGGAGTGAAAGAAAGATGGGTAAAGAGAGATATAGAAAGATAGGAAGAGAGATAGAGGTAAAGTAATAGAAAGACAGGTAGAGGTATAAAGGCAGAGAGGGAAGCCTGCCAGAAACAGCAGGGATAGGGCAGGTTTGATGCGTTAACCTTTGCCGAGCCCAGCTGTGATTTCTTCCGTATTTATAATCATTAGGTCTCCTCTACTCCTCCGTTCCTCCTCCCCTCCTTCGTTCCTCCTCCCCTCCTTCGTTCCTCCTCCCCAACTCTCCTGCTCCCTCTGCTAGAATAGATGAGCTGGGGCAATGGCGGTAAAAACGGGAACGCAGATCGGAAAAAAAAGGCAAAACCACCCTCCCATCCGGGCAGAGAAGGAGAAGACAATCCTAACGGTCGGGCTATTTAGAAAGAGATGTAGTTGCATTCTGAATGATTAACAGAATAATGGATCGACAGAGTAATGGCCTTTCATATTGTATCAATATACACTGGCTGTACAAAGCATTAGGAATAGCTGGTCTTTCCATGACATAGACTGACCAGGTGAATCCAGGTGATCACTTCAATCAGTGCTGATGAAGGGGAGGAGACAGGTTAAAGAAGGATTTTTAATCCTTGAGACAATTTAAACCCTTTCCTGTAGTCAAACGAACAAATTGCCCTCTAGTGGCCCCATGGATGGAATGTTATTAATATTTTTCATGAATTCATCATTAATTAAAAAACATTTTTTTAAACCTGACGAAATCCGATGTCTCTATGTCAAACGGTTTTGTTATATTTCTGTCTTCTTGTACAGGTACAAGTCAAAAGTCTGGACACACCTACTCATTCCAGGGTTTTTGCTTTATTTTTTACTACTTTCTACATTTGAGAAAAAACACATATGGAATCATGTAGAAACCCCCCAAAAAGTGTTAAACAAATTGAAAAAATATTTTAGATTCTTCAAAATAGCCACCCGTTGGAATATAAAGAAGGATTTTATCTAACAAAACGACCATGCATGTTGTATCTGGGACCCTTTGGATTGCAAATCAGAGGAAGATTTTCAAAAAGTAAGTGAATATTTCATCGCTATTTGAGATTTTATGAAGCCTTGTGCTGGTTTAAAAATATATATTGATGTGGGGCGCTGTCCTCAAACAATCGCATGGCATGCTTTCGCTGTAAAGCCTATTGTAAATCGGACAATGCAGTTAGATTAACAAGAATTTAAGCTTTTAACTGATGTAAGACACTTGTATGTACCTAGATGTTTAAAATCTATAATTGTTCAGATTATTTATTTGAATTGCACATTCTCCAATTTCACCAGAAGTTGTCGACAGGTGTCCCGCTGGCCCTATTAAGACCACCAAGAAACGCTGTGTGACCCTGATTTAGCAGTTACAGTTTTTTCCAATTGCTAACACACTAAAATGACATGAACAGCACAATTATTTAAACTGACACACAGAGAGCAAACCTCTTCTCAAGTCTCCAAAAGTCTAAACACATTTTCTGCTTTACACACATTTTGCAATTCAAAATGGCACTTTTTAAATGCACTGCACACAGTTCTCTGCATAAGACACAACAATCTGACATTAAGTCACATGTTTGCCATTTCAAAACACTGCCATTCAAAATGACACTACATGAGCTAATTGGCCAACACATGTGCCACCTGGCCAAACACCTCAATGGTTAATTGTTACCACTTCAATCAGGAAGTAAGCACTATGAAAAGACCACAGGTGAGCGAGCACCTTTTGTTTTACAACAACATTGGAAGCTGTTGCAGAGAGAGGAAGAGGAAGAGGGAGGGTGAGAATGAGAGGGGAAGGAAGAGTGAGAGGTATGGGTAGAGCTGGTAGAGTAGTTCATGGCCAAAGAAGAAAACATCTTTCAAATGAAATCAGAGAAACCTTAGTTGATCATGTCATCAACCAAGGGTTGACAATGTGAGAGGCTGGACAGAGAGTGCAGCCCAACTTGAGCCGTTTCACTGTCGCCTGTGTCATCCGAACATTTAGACTGGAGTAGAGGTATGTAACCAAAATGTCTTTCACACTATGTAGTACACCCCATGCCATAGTGTATCAGTTGGGTGACACCTGTTTACTTCATGAATGGCTGATGTCATACACTGACTGCACAAATTTCCTGTAGAATTTACTCTACTGTGGGGGAAATATCTTTAGGCTGCATTGTCCAAGCCCTATATTTTTGTTTTTTTGTTTTTCTAAAGGACTGAGAGACGCAACCATGGTAGAGGAAGGGGCCAAATGTTCACTGGGGTACAGGAAGCTAAGATTGTAAACTTGGTTTTGGAAAATAATGAAATCAGATTACGAGAAATTCAAAGCCACATCATCCAAGACAACACCATATTCAACGAGTCAGTCTGTCCACATTGGCTCGCGTTCTCACGCGAAACCAAATCAGAATGAACCAACTTTATAAGGTGCCGTTTGAGAGAAACTCTCAAAGAAACCAAGAGGTCAGACGAGCATATGTGGATGTAAGTACAATATTGACTGCAGTACACTACAAGCAACATTGTTTCCCAGTGTACTGGATAACACCATATTGACTGCTTTTGTTCTTTGTTTTCAGGGAGTACTGGAAATGGATGCTCATGCAATCCCACATGAGTTCATCTTTATAGATGAGGCTGGGTTCAACCTAGCAAAGACCAACAGAAGGGGGAGAAACGTCATTGGCCACAGAGCTATTATAGATGTTCCTGGCCAACGTGGTGGGAACATCACGATGTGCGCTGCCATCTCCAATACGCATGGGGTCCTCCACCGTCATGCCAACCTTGGACCATACAACACAGCCCATATTCTCACATTTCTGGACAGACTCCACAACATTCTCATTCCACCAGAGCGTATGAATGATGCAGACCATCAAAGAACCCGGTACGTTGTAGTATGGGACAACGTGAGCTTTCATCGTGCAGCCCCAGTCCAAAACTGGTTTACTGACCACCCACCATTTCTCGTGCAATACCTCCCACCATACTCACCATTTCTGAACCCCATAGAAGAGTTGTTTTCGGCATGGCGGTGGAAGGTATACAACCAGCAGCCCTTTGTGCGCATGCCTCTTGTGCAGGCCATGGAAGAGGCATGTGATGAGATTGATGTGGGTGCGATTCAGGGATGGATAAGGCACTCGAGGCACTTCTTCCCTCGATGTCTGGCCAGGGAAGATGCTGCCTGTGATGTGGACGAGGCGTTGTGGCCAGACCCAGCTGTGTGGCAAGATGCTGCCTGTGATGTGGACGAGGCGTTGTGGCCAGACCCAGCTGTGCGGCAAGATGCTGCCTGTGATGTGGACGAGGCGTTGTGGCCAGACCCAGCTGTGTGGCAAGATGCTGCCTGTGATGTGGACGAGGCGTTGTGGCCAGACCCAGCTGTGCGGCAAGATGCTGCCTGTGATGTGGACGAGGCGTTGTGGCCAGACCCAGCTGTGTGGCAAGATGCTGCCTGTGATGTGGACGAGGCGTTGTGGCCAGACCCAGCTGTGCGGCAAGATGCTGCCTAATTATTTTTCTTGCCTCTTTTTTTCGCTATATTTTTTCTGCACATTTTTTCTGCAATTTTCTTTTTCCGTTTACTGTTTTTTTGTGAGCACATTTTTGTTCAGTCCAATGTAAATATATCTGCTGTGCATATGTTGCACAATGTTACACTGACTTGTTTCAAATGCATGTGTGTGTATCTGCAAATATTTCTGTGCATCTGAAGATTTTCTACAATTTGAACTATTTTAGTATTATGGCAAAGCATACTAAAGATGAGAGTGCTTTTCATTATGCCCAACATTGTGTACTTGGTTAGCCAAAAATCTGGTAATATGAATGAAGTGTGTGCCATTTCGTGCAAACGTTTGATTTTGATAATGCTATATGTAGTTTTGGTTGCAGTGCTTCATTTCGCAGGATATATGAGGTATTTTGCAGTTTGGGTGTGTGGTTTTGGGAATTGTGTTAAGTATTTTGATAAAACCAGCCTAGTTTGCAAAATTGTGTTTTAGCAATTGGGAAAAACTGTAAAGGTTAAGACATGGATTGTGTATGTGTGCCATTCAGAGGATGAATGGGCAAGACAATATATTCCTGTGCCTTTGAACGGGGTATGGTAGTAGGTCTCAGGCGCACCGGTTTGAGTGTCTCAAGAACTGCAACGCTGCTGGGTTTTCATGCTCAACAGTTTCCCGTGTGTATCAAGAAATGGTCCACCACCCAAAGGACATCCAGTCAACTTGATAAAACAGTGGGAAGCATTGGAGTCAACATGGGCCAGCATCCCTGTGGAACACTTTCGACACCTTGTGGAGTGCAAGCCTCAACAAAATTTGAGGCCGTTCTGAGGGGCTGTTCTGAGGGGTGGCAACTCTATTAGAAAGGTCTTTCTAATGTTTGTATTCTTGATCTCAATACAACATTGATAAATGTGTACAAACTCTGGTGCTGCATTATATGTTCAGGAATATAGGCCTGGACCGTTCAGGGACAACTTCATGCAGAAAAAGACACATTCAACAGCAACACAATCACAACTCTGGCATATTTACATTGATGTGATCACTGAAAAGGTTGATTAATGTGCACTGTGCAAGTAAGTCAGTCTAATAGTCCCATGCTTAGTGAGAGGCATTAGGAGGAGTCCCAGCACTCCTGGTAATCAGGTCAGTCTCTCTTAATTACCCATCATCCTCCAGATCCAATTAAAACCATAGCCTTGTTAAACTCTCTCTCCCTCTCTCTCCCTAGCCTCACCATGCCTCATCCTTCCATCTTTCTCTACTCTCCATCTCTCTCTCTCGTCCTCCATAGCCAAGCCTCCTCTCACACTCTCCATTTAATGACAGTCTACCACTGGCTCTTGCTTCCCTTCCTTCCCCCTCTCACTCTCTCCTTCCCTCACTCTCTGACTGTCAATCTGTTCTAAACCATCCTTGGGTATCCTCATTTCTCCCCCTAACTCAATGTATGTTCCCTCCCTTCTCTCTTCCCTTCTCCAGTCTGTCCAGAACTGTCACGTCACTGTCCTCTGTATTGTTCATGCTGTGGTCTTGTCTCAGAGAGTTTTCATGAATCATGCCTGCTCCGTCCCAGCACACACATCACTTAATCAACTTAACCTCTATTGGTCCCGGGTTTTAAAAAATGCGCACTTAACCAGAGTCCCTTATTGGCTATCAGAACAGAAAGACCGCAGCAAACCACTGACAACTACCATCTTCAATATCACCGCACTACATTCATAAAAGGCTACACACTCTTATTTTAATTAAAAAAATAAAAAATAAAGGTGTTATCTAGAACCTGAAAGGATACTTCGGCTGCCTCCATAGTAGAACCCTTTGAGGGACCCTTTCCATAGACCAAAAAGGGTTCTCCTACGGGGACAGAGGATACAGATGACCTAAAGATGTGTTATAGAATTGAACTCAACGTGTCATCTACAAAAGCCTGGAGTTGACTTCCTATCTAAGTCCTGTACTAGACGGAAGGACTTATAGAGAGAAGAGAAGGCATATTGAAATTTCAGGATCGGCTGTTTGAGTTAAACGGAGGTCCTTCTCTCCAGTGGGACTCCCTCGGGTGATTCTTTACAGCATTATGGCATCCTGTCTGGGGAAGAGAGATGGGAGGTGTCCAGGCAGACAGTTTGGCTGACTAGAGCTCGACTATAGGAAGGCCATTCTCAACGCAGTCATCCGTTGTGATAATAAATACTAGCATTAGCGATATTACTGTTTAACGTAGATGTTCTATTTTCTCCCGAGATTGCAAGAGAATTTCTATGTTCATGTAGTGTCCATCAGTTAGGAATGTTTTAACCTCTGTGTTGAGAAATAATGTTTTTACCGCCAGTTTCTGGTGCAAAGAGCTGTTCACCAACAGATCACGTCAGTTCCAGAACCAAAACCAGAGAAAAGAGGCGGGCAGCCTGACGGAGCCAGGTATCACGGGCGATCTGCGATATAGCTTGATTATAGCTCAATCGGAAAATACCTATACATTTGAACGCGGTTCTTCAGCGAATCCAGACCTAACGCTCTCTTTGTTTTTGTCTCTGTATGCCCCTCTCTCTTACTAATGCTCTTACTCTTTCTATCTCACCTTCTCTCTCTCTCTCTCTCTCTCTCTCTACTACCTTATATCTCTCCCTCTCAATCTCTTCACCCTCCCATCACCAGGGCATCGGATAACAAAGCCAGACAGAGGGGTTCATCTCGTGAGCTTTTCCCCCGGGGCGATGCTCCAATCTGGGGCAGAGAGTGAAGCAGAGTGGCCCTCTCAGTGAAGCTGTGTTTGACTACGATGATGATGATTTGTGCATTCCTGCGTCCATTCGAAATTGCATTCCTGTGTGTGTCACACTACTATTCAACTCTCAAGTTCAATTAGGGATTTCAAACCGTTTTTGTTTCAGTTAGAGTATCCCATACACACAAAGTATAGGTCATAAGTTGATACAAAGAACATTTAACTTCACCAGTATCATGTTATGAATTCTCCATTAAATCTTAACATACCTGTATGGTCAGACATATCAGCAAAGATTTTTATATCAGTGTTTTTGAAGACTTTTAATAGATGAAATGTTGTGTAACAGAATACTAAATGGTGGTTGCATGGTGGATTGAGTGGATAATGTGTGTGTTTGTGTCTTAGCAGAGTGTTGTTGCTTGTGTCAGGCCATTTCTCCTCTCTTACTGGCTGACCTTTCCCTCTGTCAGTGATGTCAGAGTATAAAGCTCATAGAGGACAAATCTGACCCCTGCACTCTTATCAACACTCTGGTCTGAGTCTCCTGCTGGCCTCCTCTCAAGAGGAACACACGCAAAGGCACAACATAGTGTTTAAACATCGGAATGGGATGGAGTTTAAACATAGTAATGGGATGGAGTTTAAACATAGTAATGGGATGGAGTTTAAACATAGTAATGGGATGGAGTTTAAACATAGTAATGGGATAGTGTTTAAACATCGGAATGGGATAGAGTTTAAACATCGGAATGGGATGGAGTTTAAACATTAGAATGGGATGGAGTTTAAACATAGTAATGGGATGGAGTTTAAACATAGTAATGGGATGGAGTTTAAACATAGTAATGGGATAGAGTTTAAACATTAGAATGGGATAGAGTTTAAACATTAGAATGGGATAGAGTTTAAACATCGGAATGGGATAGAGTTTAAACATCGGAATGGGATAGAGTTTAAACATTAGAATGTGATAGAGTTTAAACATTAGAATGGGATAGAGTTTAAACATTAGAATGGGATAGAGTTTAAACATCGGAATGGGATGGAGTTTAAACATAGTAATGGGATGGAGTTTAAACATAGTAATGGGATGGAGTTTAAACATAGTAATGGGATAGAGTTTAAACATTAGAATGGGATAGTGTTTAAACATTAGAATGGGATGGAGTTTAAACATTAGAATGGGATGGAGTTTAAACATTAGAATGGGATAGAGTTTAAACATTAGAATGGGATGGAGTTTAAACATTAGAATGGGATGGAGTTTAAACATTAGAATGGGATAGAGTTTAAACATCGGAATGGGATGGAGTTTAAACATTAGAATGGGATAGAGTTTAAACATTGGAATGTGATAGAGTTTAAACATCAGAATGTGATAGAGTTTAAACATTAGAATGGGATAGAGTTTAAACATTGGAATGTGATAGAGTTTAAACATAGTAATGGGATGGAGTTTAAACATAGTAATGGGATGGAGTTTAAACATAGTAATGGGATAGAGTTTAAACATTAGAATGGGATGGAGTTTAAACATTAGAATGGGATAGAGTTTAAACATTAGAATGGGATGGTGTTTAAACATTAGAATGGGATAGAGTTTAAACATTAGAATGGGATAGAGTTTAAACATTGGAATGGGATAGAGTTTAAACATCAGAATGGGATGGAGTTTAAACATCTGAATGGGATAGAGTTTAAACATTGGAATGTGATAGAGTTTAAACATCAGAATGTGATAGAGTTTAAACATTAGAATGGGATAGAGTTTAAACATCGTAATATGATAGAGTTTAAACATCGGAATGTGATGGTGTTTAAACATTAGAATGTGATAGAGTTTAAACATCTGAATGGGATAGAGTTTAAACATCGGAATGTGATAGAGTTTAAACATTAGAATGTGATAGAGTTTAAACATTAGAATGTGATAGAGTTTAAACATCAGAATGTGATAGAGTTTAAACATCAGAATGTGATAGAGTTTAAACATCTGAATGGGATAGAGTTTAAACATCGGAATGTGATAGAGTTTAAACATTAGAATGTGATAGAGTTTAAACATTAGAATGGGATAGAGTTTAAACATCGGAATGGGATAGAGTTTAAACATTAGAATGGGATAGAGTTTAAACATTAGAATGGGATAGAGTTTAAACATTAGAATGGGATATAGTTTAAACATCGGAATGTGATAGTGTTTAAACATTTGAATGGGATAGAGTTTAAACATTAGAATGGGATAGAGTTTAAACATTGGAATGTGATAGTGTTTAAACATTGGAATGGGATAGAGTTTAAACATTAGAATGGGATAGAGTTTAAACATTGGAATGTGATAGAGTTTAAACATCGGAATGTGATAGAGTTTAAACATTGGAATGGGATAGAGTTTAATCATTAGCATGGGATAGAGTTTAAACATTAGAATGGGATAGAGTTTAAACATTAGAATGGGATAGTGTTTAAACATTGGAATGGGATAGAGTTTAAACATTGGAATGGGATAGAGTTTGATCATTAGAATGGGATAGTGTTTAAACATTAGAATGGGATAGAGTTTAAACATTGGAATGGGATAGAGTTTAAACATTGGAATGGGATAGAGTTTAAACATTAGAATGGGATAGTGTTTAAACATTGGAATGGGATAGAGTTTAATCATTAGAATGGGATAGAGTTTAAACATTAGAATGGGATAGTGTTTAAACATTGGAATGGGATAGAGTTTAAACATTGGAATGGGATAGAGTTTAATCATTAGAATGGGATAGAGTTTAAACATTGGAATGGGATAGAGTTTAAACATTGGAATGGGATAGAGTTTAAACATTAGAATGGGATAGTGTTTAAACATTGGAATGGGATAGAGTTTAATCATTAGAATGGGATAGAGTTTAAACATTAGAATGGGATAGTGTTTAAACATTGGAATGGGATAGAGTTTAAACATTGGAATGGGATAGAGTTTAATCATTGGAATGGGATAGTGTTTAAACATTGGAATGGGATAGAGTTTAATCATTAGAATGGGATAGAGTTTAAACATTAGAATGGGATAGTGTTTAAACATTGGAATGGGATAGAGTTTAAACATTGGAATGGGATAGAGTTTAATCATTGGAATGGGATAGTGTTTAAACATTGGAATGGGATAGAGTTTAAACATTGGAATGGGATAGAGTTTAAACATTGGAATGGGATAGAGTTTAAACATTAGAATGGGATAGTGTTTAAACATTGGAATGGGATAGAGTTTAAACATTGGAATGGGATAGAGTTTAATCATTGGAATGGGATAGTGTTTAAACATTGGAATGGGATAGAGTTTAAACATTAGAATGGGATAGAGTTTAAACATTGGAATGGGATAGAGTTTAAACATTGGAATGGGATAGAGTTTAAACATTAGAATGGGATAGTGTTTAAACATTGGAATGGGATAGAGTTTAATCATTAGAATGGGATAGAGTTTAAACATTAGAATGGGATAGAGTTTAAACATTGGAATGTGATAGAGTTTAAACATCGGAATGTGATAGAGTTTAAACATTGGAATGGGATAGAGTTTAATCATTAGCATGGGATAGAGTTTAAACATTAGAATGGGATAGAGTTTAAACATTAGAATGGGATAGTGTTTAAACATTGGAATGGGATAGAGTTTAATCATTAGAATGGGATAGTGTTTAAACATTAGAATGGGATAGAGTTTAAACATTGGAATGTGATAGTGTTTAAACATTGGAATGGGATAGAGTTTAAACATTGGAATGGGATAGAGTTTAAACATTAGAATGGGATGGAGTTTAAACATTGGAATGGGATAGTGTTTAAACATTGGAATGGGATAGAGTTTAATCATTAGAATGGGATAGAGTTTAAACATTAGAATGGGATAGTGTTTAAACATTGGAATGGGATAGAGTTTAAACATTGGAATGGGATAGAGTTTAATCATTAGAATGGGATAGAGTTTAAACATTGGAATGGGATAGAGTTTAATCATTAGAATGGGATAGAGTTTAAACATTGGAATGGGATGGAGTTTAAACATTGGAATGGGATAGTGTTTAAACATTGGAATGGGATAGAGTTTAATCATTAGAATGGGATAGAGTTTAAACATTAGAATGGGATAGTGTTTAAACATTGGAATGGGATAGAGTTTAATCATTAGAATTGGATAGAGTTTAAACATTAGAATGGGATAGTGTTTAAACATTGGAATGGGATAGAGTTTAAACATTGGAATGGGATAGAGTTTAATCATTAGAATGGGATAGAGTTTAAACATTGGAATGGGATAGAGTTTAATCATTAGAATGGGATAGAGTTTAAACATTGGAATGGGATAGAGTTTAATCATTAGAATGGGATAGAGTTTAAACATTAGAATGGGATAGTGTTTAAACATTGGAATGGGATAGAGTTTAATCATTAGAATTGGATAGAGTTTAAACATTAGAATGGGATAGTGTTTAAACATTGGAATGGGATAGAGTTTAAACATTGGAATGGGATAGAGTTTAATCATTAGAATGGGATAGAGTTTAAACATTGGAATGGGATAGAGTTTAATCATTAGAATGGGATAGAGTTTAAACATTAGAATGGGATAGAGTTTAAACATTGGAATGGGATAGAGTTTAAACATTAGAATGGGATAGTGTTTACACATCGGAATGCGATAGAGTTTAAACACATCTTCTTGGACTGAAAGTCGAAATGAAAGTTAGGTAACTGAAGCCTTTTTCTTCTCCTCTCCTCCTCTGCTACTCTTCCCTCTCTCCTCTACTACGATTTTTAGTCTTCTCATATTCCTTCCATCCTTTCAAGCCTATCCAACGCCTTGGGACATTGCAAAACAGAGAGAGAGAGAGAGGTTGTGAAATGGAGGCAACGCAGAAAGAAAGAGAAAGAAAGAGTTCCCTGGCACAGGCTCTAGATAGCCACTTTCACATACTAATTTCACACATTACTTAGCCGTTCCCAAAACTACTGACAAGCACTGCCTCCTGATTATTCCCACCATGCATTATCCTTCCACAAATTACAAAGCTCGGCACCACACAACTATCCCATCCATCCCCCTGCTGCTGTCAGCCCGGCCTGATTTGGAAATATTGTTTAATTATCCTCAGAGAGAAAGAGGTTGTGTCCCAAATGGCACCCTATTCCCCATATAAGGCCCACAGGGCTCTGGTCAAAGGTAGTGCACTAAATAGGAAATAGGGTGCCATTTGGGATGAACCCGAGGTCTCTAATAGCAGCTAGGCTTGGATTGTGTTATCTCCAACCGCTCTGAAAAAAAAACATTATTTATGCCCACAGCCAGCCATTATTGACCCATGTATCAGCTGGCGCATGTGAAAGCAGTGTAAAAACAGTCACACTAAATATATATCTATCCCCAGCCGGCACGGGCACGCGGTCTGCCTGCTTCAACACCGCCTGTCTGTGTTCAGAGGAAGGCCTTGTATTGGAAACCATGGTGCCCGGAGACAACAGGAGTCTGAGTCTCCAATGCTGGTGGGAACAGGACTAGTCACATCCAGGCCCATGTATCTGTTCAAAACTCTCTAGTGCTAGTTATTATTTTTTATTTATGAATTGCCGATACCCAACTGCCGACACCATAGGATTCATTACCAAACTTTTCATGATAAAAGTTACTTTTTTTTATTTCAATATTTCAAAGAACACAAATTGTTATTCAGGAGTAAGAGTGTTTCTATTGGGAGGATGTGTTTGATATTTTGCTGAGCACTGATGGTTAGAACACAGGGCCACTCTCTGGTCTGTCTGTCTGTTGGGACTACTGGAGCACGGGCTTTTTCACACACACACACACACACACACACACTACTGGAGCACACACACACACACACACACACACACACACACACACACACACACACACACACACACACACACACACACACACACACACACACACACACACACACACACACACACACACACACACACACACACACACACACACACACACACACACACACACACACACACACACACACACACACACACACACACACACTTTACACACACACTACAAGCATTATGGACAACTACACATGCACGTACACACGCACACATGCACTATGAAGCACTCTGTGTCCTGCTAATGCTTGATTACATTTCATACACACACCACACTGTCACGACTCCCACCGAGGGTGGCTCCTCTTCCTGTTCGGGCGGCGCTCGGCGGTCGTCGTCACCGGTCTACTAGCT
Source organism: Oncorhynchus keta (assembly GCF_023373465.1). Lineage (NCBI taxonomy): Eukaryota > Metazoa > Chordata > Actinopteri > Salmoniformes > Salmonidae > Oncorhynchus > Oncorhynchus keta. The sequence continues at coordinate 43,881,278 of NC_068433.1, forward strand.
GCCACGATCCCCTTTTCCTTTTCTGTTGGTTTTGTCTTATTGGTTGCACCGGTTTCTTGTTTTGGTTAGGGCTATTTAAGCCAGTTATGCCCGCCTGCTTTTGTGCGGGCTTGTTTCTCTGTTCATTTTGTGTATGTGCTATTTTCTTATTTTCTCTGGACTGTTTGGGTCCTGTTTTGAGGCCGGTCATTGTATGCGCCTGGTGTTTTGGCGTGACAGTTGTCCTAAACCCTCTGCGCCTGACTCCGCACCCGCTACTCCTAGAAGTCTCTCTGCACCTGACTCCACACCCGCTACTCCTAGAAGTCTCTCTGCGCCTGACTCCACACCCGCTACTCCTAGAAGTCTCTCTGCGCCTGACTCCATACCCACTACTCCTAGAAGTCTCTCTGCGCCTGACTCCGCACCCACTACTCCTAGAAGTCTCTCTGCACCTGACTCCGCACCCGCTACTCCTAGAAGTCGTAACACACACACTCACACGCGCCTACTGTACTTGCATGCAGGATGTATTATATTCCTGCACATGTGCACATACACTGCTCTTTCATAGAGATAGAGACAATTCATATTTGACAAGTGACTGCAGGCTGTAAACCTCCAGTGACAGACAGCGAGTGTTTAAAGAGATCAGTAGATCAGGCAGAGAAAGAACAAGCCCATTTCTGAATTTTTTTTATTTTTTAATTAAATTGTTTTTAACCTTTATTTAACCAGGCAAGTCAGTTAAGAACATATTCTTATTTTCAATGACGGCCTGGGAACAGTGGGTTAACTGCCTGTTCAGGGGCAGAACGACAGATTTTGTACCTTGTCAGCTCGGGGGTTTGAACTCACAACCTTCCGGTTACTAGTCCAACGCTCTAACCACTAGGCTACGCTGCCGCCCCAAATGGAGATCAAAGCGTCTTCCAGATGTATAGGCACAAAAGATAAAAAGGTAGATAGTTAATAATCGTTTCGTCAGAGAGTTGTTCACACCGTAATTATGTCTCTGTGCTCTCTACAGAGGTCAAACAGAAGCAGTGAAAGCTTATTCCACAAGTGTACAAACTGCTCTTGAACCTGTGGATCAAAGTTCAAAGGTCACGATACATTCCCCTACCGCCATCTGAAGGACTCGCCCATTGACGATAGCGTGAGCGGAAGGATAAGGGTGAAAGAGAAAAAGAACGAGATGGAAAGAGGAGTAGGAGGTGATGGTGGGTGGCGGTGTTACAACAACATAGGAATCAATACGGGCGTAGGCCAGGTTTCAATTCATTCCAAAACAACACGCATGAATTCTTTCCAATTTCCAGCTAATATTGCCTTTCTGCACGCCTGCACCCCCTCTGCCACCATCGCACCGCACAAATCCCCAGATATCTGTCAGAACCTGAGACCAAAAACAGATTGAAGGGGGAAAATAAGAGAAGGTAGTGAGAGAGAGGAAAAAACGTTTTTTTTTGTCTCTGTCATCTGTAGCAGAATGGAAAGTAGCCCCTTGATATAGATGCTAAGAGCGAGAACTTTTCATTTCATCTTTCTTTCCTTCCTCTTCCAAGCCCCATAGCATTATTCAATTGTGGTGGAGGTGGTGTACAAAGAAAATGGTTGTAAAACAATAACGCTGTGTGTGTGTGTTTTGTAATATAATACAGGAAAGGCGATGGTCCTTGGCTGGATGATACACAGGCAGGATAAACTGTGTGGTGCTTTGAGAGAGAGAGAGAGGGGGAGAGGGAGAGGGAGGAAGAGAGAGAAAGAGAGAGAGAGAGAGAGAGAGAGAGAGAGAGAGAGAGAGAGAGAGAGAGAGAGAGACTGATTGAATTTGAGGGATTGTCCAATATCACACTATTATTTTCCTCTTCATTTTGCTGTGAGAGAGATGACAACAGAAACACTCATTTCTGAAGGTCTGATCCAGAGAACCTCGTTCAGTAGGCAGCTCACTCTACAGTAGTCTATACTCTGACGTCAATGCTGCTATCTCAACCAACACCAGGAGGACATTCTTTTAGTCGAGACATTAAAAACGTGGCAATGTCACTCTTCCCATTTCTAATCATGTCTCTTCTACACAATGTAGTTCTATATCAGTGGAGGCTCCTCATATGAGGAAGGGGAGGACCATCCTCCTCAGTGAATTTCATAAAATGTTTAATTATTAAACATTTAAAAAGTTATCCTTTTTAGATAAAACCATACTAAATATAATCATGTCACCAAATAACTCATTAAAACACACTATTTTGCAAAGAAGGTCTATAGTAGCCTTAACATCACTCTGTAGGGTAGCACCATTGTGTAGCTGGAGGACAGATAGCTTCCGTCCTCCTCTGGGTTAATTGACTTCAATGTAAAACCTAGGAGGCTCATGGTTCTCACCCCCTTCCATAGACGTATACAGAAATTATGACAACTTCCGGATGACGTCCTCCAGCCTATCAGAGCTCTTCCATTAAGAACTGACATGAAGTCCACCCAATCAAAGGATCAGAGAATACGTCTATTACTGAAAGCATAAGCTACAACTAGCTAGCATTGCGTGTTTAAAATGTGGTGAGTAGTTGACTCAAAGAGAGAGAAAGACAATTGTTGAACAGTTAACAAATTCATTTCTTTCAAAATGAAGGAGAAACAAGAGAGAAATATATATATAGAGAGAGATTGTCATTTTTTTTCACTTTCCGTTTTATTTACTTAGCTAGCAAATGCAGCTAGCTAGTTTAGCCTACTGAAACATCCTGCTCAAACGAAGGGATGCTATGTTAGCTAGCTGGAAGTCAAGGTAAGCTTTTGGTATTACTAATTTATTGCCACAGGGGCTTACTGACTGCACACTAACGTTATTGCGTGATTGCAGCGGTTTTACTAACGCGTAGTTATTACCTAAGCTGACTATGACATCACTTTAGCTAAGATGGTGACAACGACGTAGGCTGTTTGTAGAGGTTTGGCTTGAAAGTTTTTTTTTGCCTGGTCACACAGCTGATTTGTCCACCAGTCCACAAGCAAAGGGAAGGGAAGAGAAGGAATACAACGTGGCTGTCATAAGAGTGAACTCTGTTTACGTGTGATCAGGGGTGTATTCACTCTTCGATTCTGTTGAAAGATCTTTCTTGAACTGAAGGGGGAAAGACGAGGATAACGTACTAACCTCATGATGGGTCTAGGGAAAATGATCAAGTAGTAGCCTAAACCTGTTACACTGGGTGAATGAAATATGAAGGAGAGTCACCCAACATGCTGTAATAGAAAAAAACCTTCCTCCTCATCGTAAACGGCACTGACCGCCTTTGTTCAATAGTATATATTTGCACTTTGTGCCAACTTAAATAGGTTATTGTAATAGGTTATTGTATATGTATCTATCACCACTACTACCGATGTTGCTACAATTGTTTACACTAATGATACTACAGCTATAGCTAGGGCTATCTTTACTTTGTTAGACTAGTGTATGTGCAGTGTCAACATTAGCATAAGGACACTGACTGTGTCCTTATCATTATGGAATTATCCAGGTCTGATACGTTAAATCATCAATAAGATGCTTAGGTGCAACCACCACCTCACAACCCATTAACAATAGGATTCAATAAAAACCATGGATTCCCTTTTGAATAGACTCGTAACACTGTTGTGGTGAGACAATATGTTATGCATCGGCATCAAAGCGGAACGCTACAGTAGGCTAGCCTTTCTCTGTTCAGCACATTCTGTGCTTCTCGCACCCACCCACCCACCCACCCACCCACCCACCCACCCACCCACGCAGGCACCTAGAGGGTTGGGGGATATATTTTGTTTATGATAATTTCCTGTGAATAACCCAATCGGATTGTCAAACATTCCTTTCACTCTTGAACAGGTCCCATTGCTCCCTGAGGAGCCCAAGTCAATTTCAGCCATTTCATGAAAATTACACCGTTCAAAAAAGAGTTGTTTGTTTGTCGTGTTTTATAATCATTCAAGGCTTGTTCTCCTCTCCTCTACCCTTTCGGCTGCTGCAAAAAGCTCAATACACTCAGGCATAGGAAAGGCAGCTAGCTATCACTGGAAGGACAGCCTGACTGACTGAGAGGAGGTAATAATGCACAAAACATGGCCGCCAAAACATCTCTGTCTAGACTTGAGGGCCTTGCCCTGACAGCTAAACTACTCAATGACTGTAAACAAACCTCTGGGAGGAGAGCATTTTAGTATGTTGGCTTTTGTATGGTCAATGAAATGTACGTGTACTTCGGGCAGCTAAGCGAAAATGGAGGAAAACTAAACTTCTGGAGGACCTATTATCCTTTCACTCCCTCCTGCCTTTTCTTCCTCTGTATCCTCTGCTAAAGCCACTTTATTTGACTCTAAATGTCAAGCTTCTGCCTGTAACCCGAGGAAACTCTTTACCACCTCCTCACCCCTTAATCCTCTACCCCTCCCTTCTCCCTCTCTGTGGACGACTTTGTCAACCACTTTGAAAAGAAGGTTGACGACATCCGCTCCTCATTCACTCTGCCTATTGTGTCGACTGGTCCCACTCACACAGAACTACCCTAGACCTTGACCTCTTTCTCCACCTTTCTCTCTAGATGAAATCTTGCAACTAGTGAGGTCTGGCTGCAGAGCCTGCCCATCAGAGAGCTGCCCACCAGAGCCTGCCCATCAGAGCCTGCCCACCAGAGCCTGCCCACCAGAGCCTGCCCACCAGAGCCTGCCCACAAGAGCCTGCCCACAAGAGCCTGCCCACAAGAGCCTGCCCATCAGAGCCTGCCCATCAGAGCCTGCCCACCAGAGGCTGCCCATCAGAGCCTGCCCATCTCCTGAAAATCTCTGTAACCCTACATCTTCAAAGAGTATCTTAAACAATCAAACAGCACCCTACCTCACACCCACTCCTCACCCCTGTTATTGATGAGCTTAAACCTATGGGAAAACAAAACTCTCATTGTGGCCAAATCCTAACTTCCCGACACATCTCTCATGTACTGTATGTACTGCATGCCATGGACATTGACTAGGACAGTAATCAGTAATGCTAGTGAACTGGGCTAGTCCAGGATTAAATTAGTCCAGGATTAAATCTTGATCAACCAGAGACTGACACTCGTCATCGCTGACTGAGACAATTATTCTCAAAATAGACTCAATGGACTCTCATTATTTTGAATCAAGTCAATTGTTACCTGGTCTATAAGGCTCAATTATGTCTACCCCTGAGTGAGTGAGAGAGGGAGAGAGATAGAGAGAGTCCAGAGCTCAGAGAGAGAGAGAGAGAGAAGAGAGAGAGAGAGAAGAGAGAGAGAGAGAGAGAGAGAGAGAGAGAGAGAGAGAGAGAGAGAGAGAACCCTAGAGAGAGAGAGAGAGAGAGAAAGAGAGAGAGAGAGAGAGAAAGAAACTGAGCCTCATCTCTTGCCTGTGTCCATGTGCCTTCTCTCTATCATTTTATCTGTATGCCTGTCTGTCTATGTTCCACTGGGCAAAACCCATTGAATCAACATTGTTTCCTCGTCAAAAAAAAAGGAATGTAATGAAAAAACTGATTGTATTTGCAAAACGTCATCAACGTATGGGAATTGTTGTCTTTTCCCCGAAAACGTTTTACCTAAATCCAATAACATTGTGACATTTTATGTTGATTTCAAGTTGAGTATACTTTAGTGGACCACTCAACCAAATGTAACTCAAAACTAAACATTGAAATGGCGTCTGTGCCCAGTGGGATGGCTCTGAGAAACATAGCTTCTGTTCTGGTCATACCTCAGCTCTCTGAAAAGTCTCTGAAAGGTGTTTTTGTGTATGTTCCACATTAAATGCCCTGGAAGAGACTAGGAGGATGGTGGGAGAGTGGAGATGAGAGAGGCCAGACTTCATCTATATGCAGCAGGCAGCAGGCAGAAAGCAGCAGGCAGCAGGCAGCAGGCAGAAAGCAGCAGGCAGCAAGCCGCAGGCATAGCAGTTAAGGATCAGTGATGCTCCAAGCTCCAGACTTCGCTTTCTCTCACAGCAGGCCAGACAGAGCAGACCCTCTTCCTCCATCCCTCTCTACATAGTCTCTCATCCCTCTCTCCATAGTCTCTCATCCATCTCGCCATAGTCTCTCATCCATCTCTCCATAGTCTCTCATCCCTCTCGTTGTCTGATTGTCCATTCGTGAATTCAGAGTGTTGTCTGATTGTCCATTTGTAAATTGAGAGTCTTGTCCGATTGTCCATTCATAAATTCGTAGAGTTCAGAGTGCATACTGGATGCTCTTGCCGTGGTGTAAGGTTGATCCGAGCGTTCTGACCTCACAGCTAGCTAGCACCAGACACAAATGAGAGAACAGCTCACTATGACTATTTATCTCCCTGTAGCATAGCTGGTTAGGCTGTTTTCATGTTATCCAGAGCATTAGTGACTGTGACTGCTGGCAACAATTTAATTACACTTTTTTTTGCCAACGTTTATGGACACCGGCGATGTTCAACGGGTGTTGAGCGTTCGTACATTCATCGGTTGTTCTGCGCTCTGGCACACTCAGGTGAGAGTACTCTGCAATTGCAGTAGATAGCCCGAGTGAGTTTACGAACACACCCAACGTATAGGCTATATCCAATGTATCATGGCATGTTACTTGGTTATAACATGACATGCTTGACATGCTACTGATGTGTCAACCTGCGTCCCTGTAGCCCATATGTCAGCACCCAGTGATATGTCTTTGTACCCGTCTGTCCTCAATGTATCTCTCATCACTCAACAGAGAGCCTATGTCTCTGATCATGTTGGCATAAACTGTCATTTTAGCGTAAAGAGGAAGAGGAGCCCATAAGGCAAGGAGGTTTATCTGAAGTCACGACACAGGATTTACATTAGACCCAAAATGGCTGCCTCTTTAAAGCCAGACTCTCCTCTCTGTGAGGAGCTCTTGAGAGCAGGCGACAGCGCTTGACAAACAAACAAAAACATCTGAGAGGAACAATATCCCGTTGGAGAGGAGAGGGGATTAGACAAACGACTTGAGTTTAGTGAGGTGGAACACCCCCGCGTTCCTCCGTTCTCTGCATTCTAATGCTCTCCAAATAAAAAGAGAGCAGAGAAAGCAGGCCCTAAACCCAGGCAGATGACAATGATAGAACACTGTATTAAAGTCCCTCTCTCTCTCTCTCTCTCTCTCTCTCTCTCTCTCTCTCTCTCTTTCTCTGTATCATTGTCTGCCGTCTCTCTCTTCACCAATGTTCTTACCCCTCTCTCCCATTTACTCTCTCTCACACACACCTCTCTCTCTCTCTCTCTCCTCACACTCACACCTATCTCTCTCTCACACACACACCTTCTCTCTCTCTCTCTCTCTCTCTCTAATCACATCTCTCCACACCTCTCTCACTCTCACACACAGAGAACTATGTCATCTGATCTCTCTCTCTCTCTCTCTCTCTCTCTCTCTCTCTCTCTCTCACACACACACACACACACAACACCTTCTCTCTCTCTCTCTATCACTCACACCTCTCTCTCTCTCACATCTCTCTCTATCAGTCACACTTCTCTCTCTCTCTCACACCTCTCTCTCTCACACACATCTCTCTCTCTATCTCTCTCTGTCTCTCTCTCATCTCTATCTCACATCTCTATCTCTATCTCTATCTCTCTCTCTTCTCTCTCTGCATCTCTTTCACTGTCTCTTTCTCTCTCTCTCTGCATCTCTTTCACTGTCTCTTTCTCCTCTCCTCTTTATCTTTCTCTATCTATCTCTCTCTCACATCTCTCTATCTCTCTCTCACATCTCACATCTCTCTCAATCTTCACATCTCTCTCATCTCTCTCTCTCTCTGGGTGCCTGTGAGAAATAATGGTGATAGTAAGTTAGATATTACACCAATCTCTCAGTGAGAAACCAGGTGAGCCAACCTGGTATCAGAGACAACTGAGAGAGGCTGGGAGAAAGTAAAATAAGAATAATAGGGAGAGAGAGAGGGAGGGAGAAGGGAAGGAGAGGAAGGGAAGGAGAAGGGAAAGAAGGAGAGGGAGAAGGAGAGAAGGGAGGGAGAATGGAAGGAGAAGGGAGGGAGAAGGGAAGGAGAAGGGAGGAGAGAGGGAAGAAGAAGGGAGGGAGAAATGGAAGGAGAAGGGAAGAAGAAGGGAAAGAGGCAATGGAAGGGAGAAGGAAAGGGAGAAGGGAGGGAGAAGGGAAGGAGAAGGGAAGAAGAAGGGAGGGGAGAAGGGAAGGAGAAGGGAAGGAGAGGCAAAAGAAGGGGAGAAAGGAAAGGAGAAGGGAAGAGAGGGTGGAGAAGAGGAGGGAGGGAAGAAGGGAAGGAGAAGGGAAGGAGAGAGGGAAAGAGAAGGAAGGAGAGGCAAGAAGGGAGAAAGGGACCCTTCAGGGACAGAAATTAGAAAGTGAAAACATTTTCTGGGGAAGAGAGAATGGAAGGTTCCAGAGAGGATCGCCAGGTATTGAGAATGAAGTAAAGCCTTGATTTACTCAATGGATGGAGTGATAAAGAAGGAGAGAATTAAAGAGAGAGAGAGAGGGGTTCATGACTATTCTGTGGTGCTTTAGTTGAAAGGCACTCCTTCAGGGTCTTAGTTAATCAGCCTAAAGGAGTGCAGTGGATTAGAAGACATCGTTCGGCCCAGAGAGAGAAGAAGGGCATTCTATGCCATCAGAAGGAACATAAAATTCAACATACCAATTAGGATTTGGCAAAAAATATCCTCTCTGTACAACGTAAAACACCAAATAATGCATGCAGAGCAGAATTAGGCCGATAGCCGCTAATTATCAGAATCCATAAAAGAGCCGTTAAATTCTACAACCACATAAAAGGAAGCGATTCCAAAACCTTCCATAACAAAGCCATCACCTACAGGGAGATGAATCTGGAGAAGAGTCCCCTAATACAAGCTGGTCCTGGGGCTCTGTTCACAAACACAAACAGACCCCACAGAGCCCCAGGACAGCAGCACAATTAGAAAATCAAAGAAAAAAGTGAATTACTTGACACATTGGAAAGAATTAACAAACAAACCTCCTGCCAAATGTATGACCATATTAGAGACACATATTTCCCTCAGATTACACAGATGCACAAAGAATTTGAAAACTAACCTGATTTTGATAAACTCCCACTGGGTGAAATACCACAGTGTGTCATCACAGCAGCAAGATGTGTGACCTGTTGCCACAAGAAAAGAACAACCAGCGAAGAACACCATTTTAAATACATATTCAACTCATATTTATGCTTATTTATTTTCCCTTTTGTACTTTAACCATTTGCACATTGTTACAACACTGTAAATATACATAATATGACATCTGTAATGTCTTTATTCTTTTTGAACTTCTGTGAGTGTAATGTTTACTGTTCATTTGTATCGTTTATTTCACTTTTGTATATTATCTACTTCATTTGCTTTGGCAATGTTAACATGTGTTTCCCATGCTAATAAAGCCCCTTTAATGTAATTTAATTGAAATTTAATTGAGAGAGAGAGAGAGAGAGGAAAGGAGAAAGTATTTACTGTATAGAGAGAGAGAACAGAGGATGTGAATAGGGGATAACACAGAAAGAGAAATGGGGAGGAGAGGAAGAGGGAGAACAATGCAAATCAAGGGTTTTAAGACAGAGCGCTTGATCTCATTGTTGACCGTGACACCTCCTGCTGCGACCAGTTAGAAACCCTGTTCAGTCAGTCTGCCGTGCCCACCTATCGCTCCTCTCCCCCGCCTCCCGCCTATCGCTCCTGCATCCCACCTCTCTCCCTCCCCCGCCTCTCTCTCCCCCGCCTCCCGCCTTTCAACTCTCTCCCCCGCCTCCTGCCCCTCTCCCCCGCCTCCCATCTCCAGACATCCCCTGGGTGCCTCACATCTACCTCTATTCCCACTCTTCACTCAATGAGAACTCATCTGCACCGATTTCAATGGCAACTATTTCTCATGGTGTTCCACAAAGAGCCTGGAGAAGAAATCTATAATACAATTGAATGGTTAAAATATGTCTTACGGGATGGTGTGTGTGTGTTGGGAGGGGTCCATACTACAGTATGATACAATAGAGGGGGATGAAGCCCCTAATGGCTCTCGTATTAATCCACCAGAGCTTGTTTGTCGACTCTCAGCCTTTACAGATCCCCTTCATTTTCCTCCAGTATTATCATTACGTATCTCCTCTTCTCTACAGCACCGACCAGCGATCAGGACTACTGCCCCGACCTTCACATGGTTCATTTTGTTTTACGATTCTACCCACGCTCACCCGTCAATCACCCACGCGCACATTAGAGCGCACGCTAAGGACTAAAGCGAAGAGACGAGAGTACAGAGGAGAGAGCCCACATATTCTGAATTACACGCTACCCCTCTCCTCCTTCCTTACCTCCCTCCATCCCCCTCCATCGCCACGCCCGCCCCGCCCCTCGTTTATCTTAATGAAAGAGAGCGATGAGATCTCTTCTCTTCCATTTGGAATTCGCCTCATCGGAGATAAATCGACGCCGTCAGCCTATCATAATAATGCAGATCAATGACACTCTATCAGGTCTCTGTCAGGGAGAGGGGGAGCGGAGGAGGAGAGAGAAAGAGAGATCTTTCATCCTCTGCTGAGTGGAAGTGCCTGTGTGATGTTGAGTAACTGTCCGTCAATCTCCTAAGGGGTCTGGAAGAAGACTAACACAATCAGAGGCCAGAGACAGAGAATTGTCTCATTATGAGAGAGAGAGAGAGAGAGAGAGAGAGAATATAGAGCACCAGTAGCATTGATTGGACGTGAGAAAGTAGAGGAAAAGGTACCAGAAACAAAAGAGAGAAATGAAAATAAATGCGGCGCAAGACTTACAGCAATAGAGAAACAGAGAAAGAGAACAAGAGAGAGAGTGGTAACGACAGACAAAGAAAGATGAAGAGGAGGAAGATGATGAAAGATTCCGTTGAGATTCACTAGTTGGCTCTGTCTTCCTGTAGATTCCCTTAACATTTCTCCTGGGTTCAGACTGTGTTCAGACTGTGTTCAGTCTGTATTGAGGCTGTCACAGATCCACAGCAGTTAGCAGGACTGGCAGGCAGGCAGAGAACACACACCTCTATCCTGGCTGTGGTGTGGCCACTGACAGAGACATCCAGGCATGGTGGAAGGGGGACAGTGGAGAGGAAATGGGTCTGGCACAGTTTGATGATAATGATTGATACATTTTAGGAGCCTCTCCACGCAAAGCAGGAAAGCCATTACACAGCTCTGATTGAAAACCACAGATGGGTGACTAGACCAGTACGCAAGATGGGCCAGGGTAGGGGACAGAGGAGGAAGGGATTGGGGATGAGGTTTTGGGGGGAGAAAGAGTGGGGGCAGTTATAGCAGGAGAGAGGGGAGAGGAAGGCGGTTGAGCGAGGTGGAAGTTACAGAGGAAAGAGGGCTGGATGAGAGGGGGAGAGATGGGGGAGTAGCGTTGGTAGAGGTGGAAGTTAAGTGTGGGGAGCAGGAAGAAGCCAAGAGGAGGGGTCCACCAGAAGCCCCCGTGGGAATGAAGGGGGCAAACGAAGGAGGAACCATCAAGATGAATATTAAGTTGTAATGAGAATGCTCGATATATGAACCACAATATATGAGAGTTTCTCATTTTCAGAAGGCATATCCACTGGGCAGTCTGCATGCTTCCTCTACTCCCAGTAGAGGTAGAGGGAGAGAGAGAGAGAGAAGAGTAGCAGCTCTGACTAACATTAGTATGCTGTTAATGTCTGTCTCTTCTCTACATCACAGCTCTGCTCTGCCTGACACTCCTAAATGGAACAGAATAATATATCAATTATGACATAATAATAGAACAACCATACTAACACGCCAGGAGGTGTTCAGTGTGTCAAACACACCAGGAGGTGTTCAGTGTGTCAAACACACCAGGAGGTGTTCAGTGTGTCAAACACACCAGGAGGTGTTCAGTGTGTCAAACACACCAGGAGGGGTGAGTGTGTCAAACACACCAGGAGGTGTTCAGTGTGTCAAACACACCAGGAGGTGTTCAGTGTGTCAAACACACCAGGAGGTGTTCAGTGTGTCAAACACACCAGGAGGTGTTCAGTGTGTCAAACACACCAGGAGGGGTGAGTGTGTCAAACACACCAGGAGGTGTTCAGTGTGTCAAACACACCAGGAGGTGTTCAGTGTGTCAAACACACCAGGAGGGGTGAGTGTGTCAAACACACCAGGAGGTGTTGAGTGTGTCAAACACACCAGGAGGTGTCCAGTGTGTCAAACACACCAGGAGGTGTTGAGGGTGTCAACCACACCAGGAGGTGTCAGTGTGTCAAACACACCAGGAGGTGTTGAGGGTGTCAAACACACCAGGAGGTGTCAGTGTGTCAAACACACCAGGAGGTGTTGAGGGTGTCAAACACACCAGGAGGTGTTCAGTGTGTCAAACACACCAGGAGGTGTTGAGGGTGTCAAACACACCAGGAGGTGTTCAGTGTGTCAAACACACCAGGAGGTGTTGAGGGTGTCAAACACACCAGGAGGTGTTGAGGGTGTCAAACACACCAGGAGGTGTTGAGGGTGTCAAACATACCAGGAGGTGTTCAGTGTGTCAAACACACCAGGAGGTGTTGAGGGTGTCAAACACACCAGGAGGTGTTGAGGGTGTCAAACACACCAGGAGGTGTTGAGGGTGTCAAACACACCAGGAGGTGTTGAGGGTGTCAAACACACCAGGAGGTGTTGAGGGTGTCAAACACACCAGGAGGTGTTGAGGGTGTCAAACACACCAGGAGGTGTTGAGGGTGTCAAACATACCAGGAGGTGTTCAGTGTGTCAAACACACCAGGAGGTGTTGAAGGTGTCAAACACACCAGGAGGTGTTGAGGGTGTCAAACACACCAGGTGTTGAGAGTGTCAAACACACCAGGAGGGGTTCAGTGTGTCAAACACACCAGGAGGTGTTGAGGGTGTCAAACACACCAGGAGGTGTTGAGGGTGTCAAACACACCAGAAGGGTTGACGTGTCAAACACACCAGGAGGTGTTCAATGTTTCTGATGTAACCATGGGACCATTAGTGTTCAGGGCTTGTGGTTTTGTTACTGACTGGAAGGTCTTCATTTCCTCTCTTAGGATTGTGTCAGTGGTATGCTGTTCTGGGCTCAAGGCCATAGCCATGGGGTGGCAGCTAGCCTGGTGGTTGGGTCAGTAACCAAAAGGTTGCTGGTTAGAATCCCTAAACTGACCAGGTGAAAAATCTGTTGATGTGCCCTTGAGCAAGACATTTAACTCTAATCTGAATAAGAGTGTCTGCTAAATGACAAAAATACAAATAGCTCCTACTGTGTGATCTGGGGTCTACACAGCTCAACACAAAGTGTCTACGTGTGTATAGGAAAACACATGCGCAGATGTACCCACGCACTTCTTTTCTGAGTCGAGTCCCACCTGTCTACTTGACTCCAACCTTGTCAGAGGCCTGGAGTCGCTGGTCCAATCAACGCTCTGCCATACCTCATTTCCCTTTGCTAAGTACACGCTCCAGGCCCACCATCTGTTCCTGACCCTGCCTACGTGTGCTCTTCCCTGGGTCTTGCTGACCAACTTCCCGCTGCCACAAACCAGTCTCGGGAGCCAAGACAGGACAGGATGGGACTGTGACCACAACCTTGCCCTTGGTCACTCTGGTCTGCCTATGTTTGATCTGTGCTCTCCCCATCTAGACACTGATGCCCTCCTCCTTACCCCCTTCATCCTGCCATCCTTCATCCCTCCATCCTCTTCCTATTCAACTCATCTTCCATGAAACACTGTTTCTGACTGAACGGGTGTAATTCTATCTGCGATATAAAAACAGCCACCAACCATCTATCTTGCTCATAAATGATAAAGATAGACCTTGAACCTGCTTGGCTGGTTCCACCCGAGCCATCTGATTGGCCAGACTGCTCACCGTGCACTTTGACCCCCAGGTGACCCTTGTCAGGGTCACCTGGGGTCAAAGTAGCCACAGAAGTTCAGGAGAAAGCGTTTAGCGTTATCTAAGTTACGGAAAGTCATACAACTCCTCCGCAAAGTGGTGTGAATAAAGTGTCATCGCATTCACTCTGACCACCTGCAGTTCCAATGCATAATTTAGATACAGAGCTGTCCTTATTCATATAATAACACTTGTCTCTCTCCTCTCTCTCTCTCTCTCTCTCTCTCTCTCTCTCTCTCTCTCTCTGTGTGCTGTTCCAACTCTGGCCATGTTAATGTGTGCTGACACGCTGAGCTCTACTACCAACTCACACGGACAAAGAGGTACAATCTGCGCTGCGGAAGACGACTAAAATACATCATAATCATAATCTCATCCTGAAACAAAAACTCACGCAGGGCCCCTATCAGATAATGTTATGTGAGAGAGGAAACTCCAGGAGACATTAGGAAAAGATGAGTGTAGAGAGTGTGATAAAAACCATCTCCTGTATCGGCATGTGTAATGAGACCACTGCAAGGGCCCGGGCGGTGATAAGAAACAGCTTACATACGGAACATATTACCATAAGCACATGTACACACACACACACACTCATAACAAACACACCAACATGTACATTCATACAGACACATGGGCAGATTAGCCGTCTGGCAATGCTGGCAAATGCCAGAAGGGCCGGACAATCTTTTTTATTAGGTGTGTGCTGGTAGAAATTGACCAAAAAATATTTATATAAAAAGTATATATATATACTGGACATGGCCCTTGAGCCTGATTTTTTAAATTACTTTTCCCCCTATTTCTCCCTATTAGTCTATATTGAGCATTTTCCTGACCAAATTCACATTCAAAGTCAAACGTGCATTATTAATGAGAGTGAGACCGACTTGGACTCATGGAAGGGTGGTGCTGAAAAAGTTAGAGAGACCAAAAAGGGTCCTGGTTCTGCTGGTCCGAGTGCTGTGTCTGTGAGAATTGACACATCATCTACTGTGGTGCAGTCGTGGTCGGAAGAAAACAATGACATCGTGTAGCCTACTACTACTGCCAGTTAGGCCTAATATTTGGGCTGTGTATTGTATGAAATATATTTCGTACCTACTATAGTAGGCTATAGTGACTCTATACATATGTATATGTAATAGCAATTAACACTTAGGAGTGACAAACAGACATACAGACAGACATATGTAGAAACTGACAGACAGACAGATATAGACAGACAGGCAGGAAGACACAGACAGACAGACAGACAGATATAGACAGACAGGCAGGAAGACACAGACAGACAGACAGACAGACAGACAGACAGACAGACAGACAGACAGACAGACAGACAGAAAGACAGACGGACAGATATAGACAGACAGGCAGGAAGACACAGACAGACAGACAGACAGACAGACAGACAGACAGACAGATGACAGACAGACAGACAGACAGACAGACAGACAGACAGACAGACAGACAGACAGACAGACAGACAGACAGAATTACTAGCTCTGAAGTTTTGTCCCAGTCCGCCCCTGTACAGACACACTTTCAAATGCTTTCTCCCTTCAAACACACATGAGGGGTGGGTTGAGACTGAGAGCGATGACACACACACACACACACACACACACACACACACACACACACACACACACACACACACACACACACACACACACACACACACACACACACACACACACACACACACACACACACACACAGAGAAGACAGATAACCGGATAAATGGGTTCACATGGGACGGTGTGTGTTTAGCGAGCTCATATTTTTCTTGGGGTCATTTGCCAGAGTGAGGCATTATCTGCTGCTCTACATGAGAACAAACGGATAGAGGCAGCGAAAATAGAAAAAAGTGAGAAAAAAGAGTGAGAAGGGAAAGTCCATGGTGGGCCCAGTCTGACAGAGTAGCAGAGTAATTATCTTTACTTTTATGGAGGAAAAATAAACACACACACAGCCCAGTGTGTGTGTGAGTGTCTGGTGGAATTAGTATTCCACTGTAGACCTGTGTTTCATCAAAACCAATGAAAAACAGCGAGGGTTGGATCAATAGTCCTCAACCCTGCTCAACACCAGCTCTACCAGAGGAGGAGGCTAAGGGAGGCCTGGAACACCAGCCCTGCCAGGGAGGAGGCTAAGAGAGGCCTGGAACACCATCCCTGACAGGGGAGGCTAAGGGAGGCCTGGAACACCAGCCTGACAGGCGAGGTGGCTAAGGGAGGCCTAGAACACCAGCCCTGCCAGGAGGAGGCTCAGAGAGGCCTGAACACCATCCCTGACAGGGAGGAGGCTAAGAGAGGCCTGGAACACCATCCCTGACAGGGGAGGAGGCTAAGGGAGGCCTAGAACACCAGCCCTGACAGGCGAGGTGGCTAAGGAGGCCTAGAACACCAGCCCTGCCAGGGGAGGAGGCTAAGAGAGGCCTGGAACACCATCCCTGGCAGGTGAGGTGGCTAAGGGAGGCCTAGAACACCAGCCCTGCCAGGAGGAGGCTAAGAGAGGCCTGGAACACCATCCCTGACAGGCGAGGTGGCTAAGGGAGGCCTAGAACACCAGCCCTGCCAGGGGAGGAGGCTAAGAGAGGCCTGGAACACCATCCCTGACAGGGGAGGAGGCTAAGGGAGGCCTAGAACACCAGCCCTGCCAGGGGAGGAGGCTAAGAGAGGCCTGGAACACCATCCCTGACAGGAGGTGGCTAAGGGAGGCCTAGAACACCAGCCCTGCTTGGGGAGGAGGCTAAGAGGCCTGGAACACCATCCCTGACAGGGGAGGAGGCTAAGGAGGCCTAGAACACCAGCCCTGACAGGGAGGAGGCCAAGAGAGGCCTGGAACACCATCCCTGACAGGGGAGGAGGCTAAGGGAGGCCTAGAACACCAGTCCTGACAGGGGAGGAGGCTAAGGAGGCCTAGAACACCAGGCCTGAAAGGGGAGGAGGCTAAGGCAGGATGAGAAACACCATCCCTGACAGGGGAGGAGGCTAAGGAGGCCTAGAACACCATCCCTGACAGGGGAGGAGGCTAAGGGAGGCCTAGAACACCATCCCTGACAGGGAAGGAGGCTAAGGGAGGCCTAGAACACCAGTCCTGACAGGGGAGGAGGCTAAGGAGGCCTAGAACACCATCCCTGACAGGGGAGGAGGCTAAGGGAGGCCTAGAACACCATCCCTGACAGGGGAGGAGGCTAAGGGAGGCCTAGAACACCAGCCCTGACAGGGGAGGAAGCTAAGGGAGGCCTAGAACACCAGTCCTGACAGGGGAGGAGGCTAAGGGAGGCCTAGAACACCAGCCCTGACAGGGGAGGAGGCTAAGGGAGGCCTAGAACACCAGCCCTGACAGGGGAGGAGGCTAAGGGAGGCCTAGAACACCAGCCCTGACAGGGGAGGAGGCTAAGGAGGCCTAGAACACCAGCCCTGACAGGGAGGAGGGCTAAGGAGGCCTAGAACACCATCCCTGACAGGGGAGGAGGCTAAGGGAGGCCTAGAACACCAGCCCTGACAGGGGAGGAGGCTAAGGGAGGCCTAGAACACCAGTCCTGACAGGGGAGGAGGCTAAGGGAGGCCTAGAACACCAGTCCTGCCAGGGGAGGAGGCTAAGGGAGCCTAGAACACCATCCCTGACAGGGGAGGAGGCTAAGGAGGCCTAGAACACCAGTCCTGACAGGGGAGGAGGCTAAGGGAGGCCTAGAACACCAGCCCTGACAGGGGGACACTAAGGTGAGGCTTGTGAACACCAGCTCTTCAATAAATAACTATTCCAAATGTCAAACTCCTGCAAAATGATGAGTTATAACACTGCGCTACGGCGGAATATACAGTTATTGTATTTTCGGGAGAAACTAAAATGTTATTTTTTCAAACCCCTGGTTGGCGAGAGAGAAATTCCCTGACTGTTTCAATGTGAGATTTAAACAAACCATTCTGTTTTCGTGGGTTTAAACCACTGTCGATTTAGCCTCGTATTGGTTTCCATGGGTGAATGGACAGCAAAGTAATCATACACTCTGTTCAGAATGTGTCTTTTATGCCACTTCTTTAGTGTGCAGACGTTTGTGTATGCACAAGTCCCGGTATGCTTGTGGACTGCTTTCCTCCCACACTTTCCCTCTATGCACTCTTCCATGCGTGCTCCTGCTTGTGTACATCGTGTGCTGTGGCCATTGTGATGTTATGTGTGCCATATGATCTCCATCCAAGGTGTAATACAGTGCTGTTTCCCTGAGAGGAGAGTGTGAGCTCATAAATGAACAACAAGGAGAGTCTGGCCCGGGCCACCACAGGAACACGCACACATGAATAAACCCTGACTACAGCCAGGGATTAAACACACTTTACGCCTCACTAAATTACACTCCCAGGTGGTTGCAGTCTGTACTCTATCTATTCAGTTCATTTTACTAAATTAAACTCCCAGGTTCCACCATCTACACAGCATTAGACAACAGTGGTTACAGTCTGTATAGTGTAGCTCTATGCTCCTATTCTCTCAGTTCATATTTACTAAATTAAACTCCCAGGTTCCACCATCTACACAGCATTAGACAACAGTGGTTACAGTCTGTATAGTGTAGCTCTATGCTCCTATTCTCTCAGTTCATATTTACTAGATCTATGTTCCCTATTGTTCAGAGAGTTTATGTTCTCTATGTCTCTGTTCTATACTGTGTGAGTCATGTCCTTGGTTCAACGTATAGTATTATACTGTGTGAGTCATGTCCTTGGTTCAACGTATAGTATTATACTGTGTGAGTCATGTCCTTGGTTTAATGTATAGTATTATACTGTGTGAGTCATGTCCTTGGTTCAACGTATAGTATTATACTGTGTGAGTCATGTCCTTGGTTTAATGTATAGTATTATACTGTGTGAGTCATGTCCTTGGTTTAATGTATAGTATTATACTGTGTGAGTCATGTCCTTGGTTTAATGTATAGTATTATACTGTGTGAGTCATGTCCTTGGTTTAATGTATAGTATTATACTGTGTGAGTCATGTCCTTGGTTCAACGTATAGTATTATACTGTGTGAGTCATGTCCTTGGTTTAATGTATAGTATTATACTGTGTGAGTCATGTCCTTGGTTTAATGTATAGTATTATACTGTGTGAGTCATGTCCTTGGTTTAACGTATAGTATTATACTGTGTGAGTCATGTCCTTGGTTTAATGTATAGTATTATACTGTGTGAGTCATGTCCTTGGTTCAACGTATAGTATTATACTGTGTGAGTCATGTCCTTGGTTTAATGTATAGTGGTCCTTCTGTAACTCAGTTGGTAGAGCATGGCGCTTGTAACGCCAGGGTAGTGGGTTCGATTCCCGGGACCACCCATACGTAGAATGTATGCACACATGACTGTAAGTCGCTTTGGATAAAAGCGTCTGCTAAATGGCATATATATATATATATATTATACTGTGTGAGTCATGTCCTTGGTTTAATGTATAGTATTATACTGTGTGAGTCATGTCCTTGGTTCAACGTATAGTATTATACTGTGTGAGTCATGTCCTTGGTTTAATGTATAGTATTATACTGTGTGAGTCATGTCCTTGGTTTAATATATAGTATTATACTGTGTGAGTCATGTCCTTGGTTCAACGTATAGTATTATACTGTGTGAGTCATGTCCTTGGTTTAATGTATAGTATTATACTGTGTGAGTCATGTCCTTGGTTCAACGTATAGTATTATACTGTGTGAGTCATGTCCTTGGTTTAATGTATAGTATTATACTGTGTGAGTCATGTCCTTGGTTTAATGTATAGTATTATACTGTGCGAGTCATGTCCTTGGTTTAATGTATAGTATTATACTGTGTGAGTCATGTCCTTGGTTCAACGTATAGTATTATACTGTGTGAGTCATGTCCTTGGTTTAATGTATAGTATTATACTGTGTGAGTCATGTCCTTGGTTCAACGTATAGTATTATACTGTGTGAGTCATGTCCTTGGTTTAATGTATAGTATTATACTGTGTGAGTCATGTCCTTGGTTTAATGTATAGTATTATACTGTGTGAGTCATGTCCTTGGTTCAACGTATAGTATTATACTGTGTGAGTCATGTCCTTGGTTTAATGTATAGTATTATACTGTGTGAGTCATGTCCTTGGTTTAATGTATAGTATTATACTGTGTGAGTCATGTCCTTGGTTTAATGTATAGTATTATACTGTGTGAGTCATGTCCTTGGTTTAATGTATAGTATTATACTGTGTGAGTCATGTCCTTGGTTTAATGTATAGTATTATACTGTGTGAGTCATGTCCTTGGTTTAATGTATAGTATTATACTGTGTGAGTCATGTCCTTGGTTTAATGTATAGTATTATACTGTGTGAGTCATGTCCTTGGTTTAATGTATAGTATTATACTGTGTGAGTCATGTCCTTGGTTCAACGTACAGTATTATACTGTGTGAGTCATGTCCTTGGTTCAACGTATAGTATTATACTGTGTGAGTCATGTCCTTGGTTTAATGTATAGTATTATACTGTGTGAGTCATGTCCTTGGTTTAATGTATAGTATTATACTGTGTGAGTCATGTCCTTGGTTCAACGTATAGTATTATACTGTGTGAGTCATGACCTTGTTTCAACGTATAGTATTATACTGTGTGAGTCATGTCCTTGGTTTAATGTATAGTATTATACTGTGTGAGTCATGTCCTTGGTTCAACGTATAGTATTATACTGTGTGAGTCATGACCTTGTTTCAACGTATAGTATTATACTGTGTGAGTCATGTCCTTGGTTTAATGTATAGTATTATACTGTGTGAGTCATGTCCTTGGTTCAACGTATAGTATTATACTGTGTGAGTCATGACCTTGTTTCAACGTATAGTATTATACTGTGTGAGTCATGTCCTTGGTTTAATGTATAGTATTATACTGTGTGAGTCATGTCCTTGGTTTAATGTATAGTATTATACTGTGTGAGTCATGTCCTTGGTTTAATGTATAGTATTATACTGTGTGAGTCATGTCCTTGGTTTAACGTATAGTATTATACTGTGTGAGTCATGTCCTTGGTTTAACGTATAGTATTATACTGTGTGAGTCATGTCCTTGGTTTAATGTATAGTATTATGGTAGGTGTTGCCGTGTTCTCTGACCCATGGTGAGCGTCTCGTGTTCCATTGGCCAAGACTGTGGCAGCTTAGCGTTAGGGAGTGATGGATGGAACTGAGTAGAAGAGAAGGAAGGAGGCGTCCCGTGTCTCCATAGGGACAACTGTCATTCCGTGACTTCCATGACTCAGCCTCATGTCCTCTTCTGATCTCTCTCACTCCTATGTTATCAACGCATGGAATGGGATCTGCTCAGGGTGATGGCAGCAGAATTCATTGAGGCGTTCAAAACGAGGTTAGACATGATATTGGTTCCAATATGCGTTCCAATGTACATCTTCTCCTGTGAGCCAGAATAACAATGTGTCTACAGTTACTGCCTTGAACAAACCATTTTTCCAGTCTTAACTAAAAAACATCAAGACATTTTGGCGGAGATGGAGAGTTGTTCACATTGACTGAGTTTGGCACAGTTTGGGCACAGTGCTATTCACCGGGACGTATCTCTGTCCCAGTCTCTTACCTGGGGAGCAGAATGCGGGTGACTGATTTCACTCAGCTCCAAGGTGTGTTTTCTAATGATCTTCTCCTTCTCTTTTTTCTCTCCTTCCTTTATTCTCCCCAGTCCCCTCTTCACTCACTCACAAACCAGGACACAATAACAGAGTGGAGTGGGGGCCGCCAAGGCGAGGAGATGGGGAGGAAGGGAGGGGGGGACGAAAGATTAATTAAGGTTCTCATGGCTCTCAGAACACACACACTCACGCGTGCACACACACACACACACACACACACACACACACACACACACACACACACACACACACACACACACACACACACACACACACACACACACACACACACACACACACACACACACACACACACATGCCTCGGTCTGCATGACTGTGATCGATGGGCAGCCTGGTTTTTGTTTATCTGAAGTGACAACCGGCGGCGCGTGGCTGCCGTACGAGTGTGTACTGGTTCACCCTGGGTAGGAACACAATGCAGCACTTGTTGGTTCATGTTTCTTGCCACCATGCATTTCTTCACATGCTCAGTCAACATGGCAGCTGAGACGGGAGCGTTGTACCATGCTGTGCCACAGTCACCCCTGCCTGAGGTAATTACATTGATTTAACAAGTGGGCTTTATGCACAAACCTCCGATGTCGTTACAGTTAAGAGTGTTGGGCCAGTAACTGAACGGTCGCTGGGTCAAATCCCTGAGCCAGGCAAGTTGGGCCGTTCTGCCGTTGATCAAGGTAGTTTAACGCCTAACAGCAACTTCTCCCTGTGCGCCTGACGATGTGGATGTCAATTAAATTAGACCCCTGCACCTCTGATTCAGAGGGGTTAAATGGGGAAGACGCATTAGGTTGAATGCATTCAGTTGTGCAACTGACTAGGTATCCCCCTTTCCCTGTCTAAGGGGCTTGTACGTCAATATAGGAATGGTAGTGTGTGGACAAGAGCTTGTACAAGATATATACATACAATCTTCTCTATACACAAACACTTATGCAAAGCATAGACGCACAAGTACAAATACACAGAGGACACACTCTGTCACTCAGTCGCAAGGTGACGGAACGTCTTATCAGAGAGCAGTTATGGAAATGAGAACGCTGCTCTGTGAGAAATAAAGTCAATTTATTATAGCACACAGACACACACACACAGGCCAGAATCAACAACAGGGCAGGACAGAGACGACCGATGAATAAATACGGAGAGAGAGACAGAGAGAGAGAGAGAGTAGAGAGAGAGATAGAGAGAGAGAGAGAGAGAGAGAGACAGAGAGAGAGATAGAGAGAGAGAGAGAGAGAGAGAGAGAGAGAGAGAGAGAGAGAGAGAGAGAGAGAGAGAGAGAGAGAGAGAGAGAGAGAGAGAGAGAGAGAGAGAGAGAGAGAGAGAGAGAGAGAGAGACAGAGAGTGAAAGCGGGGGGGTTGAGGAGATGAAATGATTAGACTGTTGTTTTGTCAAAGTCAAAGTGTCTGACATTGGTCTGTGGCTTAAAACAGAGGTAAGAGAGAGAGTAGAGGAGGTGCGTGAGTAGGGTGCAAACCTACACGATGTCGAGTGGCTGTGGACACTGATGCTGAACGATTGCCCTTACTTAGTTTGATGATATGCAGTGAAAGAAAAGTACTTCAAACAGTACGTAGAAAATAGTTACCGGAACGAGCGTTTGAACTGTGAACTCTCTTGACCAAATAATGTAAAACTATATCAAAACAAGAGAGACATGAAACTCAAGACTGACATACCTGAGGGTAAATCATTGAAACTAATACACTCCCTCCCAGTGCAGTGTCAGCTACAGTAGTGCATGCAGTAACTCCTTATGATTCATCTCACACCTACAAGGGTGATGGAGTCATTCCTCATTCTAATACCTACAGGGTTCCTTCATCATGGAAAAAATAGCTGAACTTGGGATTGATATGTTTTGTCTTTTATCATGTTGTCACAGGGAAATCCTCGGGTGATTGGAGCCTGGCCTCAACGCCAAAGGCATCATGGGTAATGTTGTTTTTTTCTGTTCATTATGCTAAATAGTCCTTGGATGGAGGCATTTGATCCCAGACACACACAGCCACACACTGGCGTGTGTGCGCGTGTGCACGCACACTCAAACACCACAATATCATGGTACCCCAGCTAATATCGGCTGCCCAGACCACCATCAATAATAATCTTACAATTTCATTGTGGGTAATGTTGTCGTTTTTCAGTTCTTTATGCCAAATAGTCCTTGGATTGAGGCGTTTGATCCCAGACACACACAAACACACATGCACGCAGACAGAGAGAGAGAGAGAGAGAGAGAGACAGAGAGAGAGAGAGACAGAGAGAGAGAGAGAGAAAGAGAGAGAGAGAGAGAGAGAGAGAGAGAGAGAGAGAGAGAGAGAGAGAGAGAGAGAGAGAGAGAGAGGGAGGATTAAGAGAGACAGAAGGATTAGGGACAGTGATAGAGAGAGAGAGAGAGGGGGATTTAGGGATAGAGAGAGAGGGATAGGGAGAGAAAGAGAGAGAGAGAGAGAGAGAGAGAGAGAGAGAGAGAGAGAGAGAGAGAGAGAGAGAGAGAGAGAGACAGAGACAGAGGGCTTGAGAGAGAGAGGGTCTGAGAGAGAGAGAGAGAGAGAGAGAGAGAGAGAGAGAGAGAGAGAGAGAGAGAGAGAGAGGATAGAGAGACAGGGGATAGTTGAGAGAGACAGAAGGATAGGGATAGAGAGAGAGAGAGCGAGAGAGAGAGAGAGAGAGAGAGAGAGAGAGAGAGAGAGAGAGAGAGACAGAGGGCTTGAGAGAGAGAGGGCTTGAGAGAGAGAGAGAGAGAGAGAGAGAGAGAGAGAGAGAGAGAGAGAGAGAGAGAGGGATTAGAGAGAGGGATAGAGAGACAGGGATTGAGAGAGACAGAAGGATAGGGATAGAGAGAGAGAGCGAGAGAGAGAGAGAGAGAGAGAGAGAGAGAGAGAGAGAGAGAGAGAGAGAGAGAGATTAAGAAAAATTGAGAGAGATCATTTTCATTCTACACATGCCTCTCTCTTTCTTTCTCTCTCACACACTATATCTAACCCACTTTTGTTTGAAAAGGCAGATGCAGCTTTTACCTTGGCCCATTAATTAACTCTCCACACGGTCAAGTCAATAAAAGACACCTAACCACTAAATCACAAACACTTATAAACTGACACCCACGGACTAACACACACTACTTTGTTGAGCTCCGTAGAGTCATTAGCACCAGCTAAGGACCTTGCTCGTCAGACAGTCTCTCTCCTCTCCTCCCCGCTCTTCTCCACCCTCTCCCTCTCTTGTCCTCATCCTCACCTCACCTCTCCACCCTCTCCTCTCCACCCCTCTCACTCTCCTGTCCTCATCCTCACCTCTCCTCTCCACCCCTCTGTTAGCTTGGTTGGTGGTATGACTGGTGCAGTAAGTTGTGGTACAGTAGCTGGAGAGCAGTGCAGAGTCAGAGTCAGCCTCAGACAGACAGACATATGGTAGATCAGTCTCTGGTTTCAGTGGTTGGAGAGCAGTGCAGAGTCAGTCTCAGACAGACAGACAGACAGACAGACAGACAGACAGATGGTAGATCAGTCTCTGGTTTCTGGAGTGGTTCTCAGACAGACAGACAGACAGACAGACAGACAGACAGACAGATGGTAGATCAGTCTCTGGTTTCAGTGGTTGGAGAGCAGTGCTCAGTCTCAGACAGACAGACAGACAGACAGACAGACAGATGGTAGATCAGTCTCTGGTTTCAGTGGCTGGAGAGCATTGCAGAGTCAGTCTCAGACAGACAGACAGACAGATGGTAGATCAGTCTCTGGTTTCAGTGGCTGGAGAGCATTGCAGAGTCAGTCTCAGACAAACAGACAGACAGATGGTAGATCAGTCTCTGGGTTCAGTGGCTGGAGAGCATTGCAGAGTCAGTCTCAGACAAACAGACAGACAGATGGTAGATCAGTCTCTGGGTTCAGTGGCTGGAGAGCATTGCAGAGTCAGTCTCAGACAGACAGACAGACAGACAGACAGACAGACAGACAGACAGACAGACAGACAGACAGACAGACAGACATATGGTAGATCAGTCTCTGGTTCAGTGGCTGGAGAGCATTGCAGAGTCAGTCTCAGACAGACAGACAGACAGACAGACAGACAGACAGACAGACAGACAGACAGACAGACAGACAGACAGACAGACAGACAGACAGACAGACAGATGGTAGATCAGTCTCTGGTTTCAGTGGCTGGAGAGCAGTGCAGAGTCAGAGTCAGCCTCAGACAGATGGTAGATCAGTCTCTGGGTTCAGTGGCTGGAGAACACAGACAGACAGACAGGCAGACAGACAGGCAGACAGACAGACAGACAGACAGACAGACAGACAGACAGACAGACAGACAGACAGACAGACAGACAGACAGACAGACAGACAGACAGACAGACAGACAGACAGACAGATGGTAGATCAGTCTCTGGGTTCAGTGGTTGGAGAGCAGTGCAGAGTCAGTCTCAGACAAACAGACAGACAGATGGTAGATCAGTCTCTGGGTTCAGTGGCTGGAGAGCATTGCAGAGTCAGTCTCAGACAGACAGACAGACAGACAGACAGACAGACAGACAGACAGACAGACAGACAGACAGACATATGGTAGATCAGTCTCTGGTTCAGTGGCTGGAGAGCATTGCAGAGTCAGTCTCAGACAGACAGACAGACAGACAGACAGACAGACAGACAGACAGACAGACAGACAGACAGACAGACAGACAGACAGACAGATGGTAGATCAGTCTCTGGTTTCAGTGGCTGGAGAGCAGTGCAGAGTCAGAGTCAGCCTCAGACAGATGGTAGATCAGTCTCTGGGTTCAGTGGCTGGAGAACACAGACAGACAGACAGGCAGACAGACAGGCAGACAGACAGACAGACAGACAGACAGACAGACAGACAGACAGACAGACAGACAGACAGACAGACAGACAGACAGACAGACAGACAGACAGACAGACGAGACAGACGGTAGATCAGTCTCTGGGTTCAGTGGTTGGAGAGCAGTGCAGAGTCAGTCTCAGACAGACAGACAGACAGACAGACAGATGGTAGATCAGTCTCTGGTTTCAGTGGCTGGAGAGCATTGCAGAGTCAGTCTCAGACAAACAGACAGACAGATGGTAGATCAGTCTCTGGGTTCAGTGGCTGGAAGCATTGCAGAGTCAGTCTCAGACAGACAGACAGACAGACAGACAGACAGACAGACAGACAGACAGACAGACAGACAGACAGACAGACGGTAGATCAGTCTCTGGTTTCAGTGGCTGGAGAGCAGTGCAGAGTCAATCAGCCTCAGACAGATGGTAGATCAGTCTCTGGGTTCAGTGGCTGGAGAACACAGACAGACAGACAGACAGACAGACAGACAGACAGACAGACAGACAGACAGACAGACAGACAGACAGACAGACAGACAGATGGTAGATCAGTCTCTGGTTTCAGTGGCTGGAGAGCAGTGCAGAGTCAATCAGCCTCAGACAGATGGTAGATCAGTCTCTGGGTTCAGTGGCTGGAGAACACAGACAGACAGACAGACAGACAGACAGACAGACAGACAGACAGACAGACAGACAGACAGACAGACAGACAGACAGACAGACAGACAGACAGACAGACAGATGGTAGATCAGTCTCTGGGTTCAGTGGTTGGAGAGCAGTGCAGAGTCAGTCTCAGACAGACAGACAGACAGACAGACAGACAGATGGTAGATCAGTCTCTGGGTTCAGTGGCTGGAGAGCATTGCAGAGTCAGTCTCAGACAGACAGACAGACAGACAGACAGACAGACAGACAGACAGACAGACAGACAGACAGACAGACAGACAGACAGACAGACAGAGATGGTAGATCAGTCTCTGGGTTCAGTGGTTGGAGAGCAGTGCAGAGTCAGTCTCAGACAAACAGACAGACAGATGGTAGATCAGTCTCTGGGTTCAGTGGCTGGAGAGCATTGCAGAGTCAGTCTCAGACAGACAGACAGACAGACAGACAGACAGACAGACAGACAGACAGACAGACAGACAGACAGACAGACATATGGTAGATCAGTCTCTGGTTCAGTGGCTGGAGAGCATTGCAGAGTCAGTCTCAGACAGACAGACAGACAGACAGACAGACAGACAGACAGACAGACAGACAGACAGACAGACAGACAGACAGATGGTAGATCAGTCTCTGGTTTCAGTGGCTGGAGAGCAGTGCAGAGTCAGAGTCAGCCTCAGACAGATGGTAGATCAGTCTCTGGGTTCAGTGGCTGGAGAACACAGACAGACAGACAGGCAGACAGACAGGCAGACAGACAGACAGACAGACAGACAGACAGACAGACAGACAGACAGACAGACAGACAGACAGACAGACAGACAGACAGACAGACGGTAGATCAGTCTCTGGGTTCAGTGGTTGGAGAGCAGTGCAGAGTCAGTCTCAGACAGACAGACAGACAGACAGACAGATGGTAGATCAGTCTCTGGTTTCAGTGGCTGGAGAGCATTGCAGAGTCAGTCTCAGACAAACAGACAGACAGATGGTAGATCAGTCTCTGGGTTCAGTGGCTGGAGAGCATTGCAGAGTCAGTCTCAGACAGACAGACAGACAGACAGACAGACAGACAGACAGACAGACAGACAGACAGACAGACAGACAGACAGACAGACAGACAGACAGACGGTCAGTCTCTGGTTTCAGTGGCTGGAGAGCAGTGCAGAGTCAGAGTCAGCCTCAGACAGATGGTAGATCAGTCTCTGGGTTCAGTGGCTGGAGAACACAGACAGACAGACAGACAGACAGACAGACAGACAGACAGACAGACAGACAGACAGACAGACAGACAGACAGACAGACAGACAGACAGACAGACAGATGGTAGATCAGTCTCTGGTTTCAGTGGCTGGAGAGCAGTGCAGAGTCAGAGTCAGCCTCAGACAGATGGTAGATCAGTCTCTGGGTTCAGTGGCTGGAGAACACAGACAGACAGACAGGCAGACAGACAGACAGACAGACAGACAGACAGACAGACAGACAGACAGACAGACAGACAGACAGACAGACAGACAGACAGACAGATGGTAGATCAGTCTCTGGGTTCAGTGGTTGGAGAGCAGTGCAGAGTCAGTCTCAGACAGACAGACAGACAGACAGACAGACAGATGGTAGATCAGTCTCTGGGTTCAGTGGCTGGAGAGCATTGCAGAGTCAGTCTCAGACAGACAGACAGACAGACAGACAGACAGACAGACAGACAGACAGACAGACAGACAGACAGACAGACAGACAGACAGACAGACAGACAGACGGTAGATCAGTCTCTGGGTTCAGTGGCTGGAGAGCATTGCAGAGTCAGTCTCAGACAGACAGACAGACAGACAGACAGACAGACATATGACAGTCTCTGGTTCAGTGGCTGACATTGAGAGTCAGTCTCACAGACAGACAGACAGACAGACAGACAGACAGACAGACAGACAGACAGACAGACGGTAGATCAGTCTCTGGGTTCAGTGGCTGGAGAGCATTGCAGAGTCAGTCTCAGACAGACAGACAGACAGACAGACAGACAGACAGACAGACAGACAGACAGACAGACAGACAGACAGACAGACACAGACAGACAGACGGTAGATCAGTCTCTGGTTCAGTGGCTGGAGAGCATTGCAGAGTCAGTCTCAGACAGACAGACAGACAGACAGACAGACAGACAGACAGACAGACAGACAGACAGACAGACAGACAGACAGACAGACAGACAGACAGACGGTAGATCAGTCTCTGGGTTCAGTGGCTGGAGAGCATTGCAGAGTCAGTCTCTGGGTTCAGACAGACAGACAGACAGACAGACAGACAGACAGACAGACAGACAGACAGACAGACAGACAGACAGACAGACAGACAGACAGACAGACAGACAGACAGATAGATCAGTCTCTGGGTTCAGTGGCTGGAGAGCATTGCAGACAGCCAGTCAGTCTCTGGGTTCAGACAGACAGACAGACAGACAGACAGACAGACAGACAGACAGACAGACAGACAGACAGACAGACAGACAGACAGACAGACAGACAGACAGACAGACAGACAGACAGACAGATGGTAGATCAGTCTCTGGTTCAGTGGCTGGAGAGCATTGCAGAGTCAGTCTCAGACAGACAGACAGACAGACAGACAGACAGACAGATGGTAGATCAGTCTCTGGGTTCACAGACAGACAGACAGACAGACAGACAGACAGACAGACAGACAGACAGACAGACAGACAGACAGACAGACAGATGACAGACAGACAGACAGACAGACGGTAGATCAGTCTCTGGGTTCAGTGGCTGGAGAGCAGCAGTCAGTCAGAGTCAGAGACAGACCTCAGACAGACAGACAGACAGACAGACAGACAGACATATGGTAGATCAGTCTCTGGTTCAGTGGCTGGGTTGCAGTGGCTGACAGACAGAAGACACAGACAGACAGACAGGACAGACAGACAGACAG
>NC_068433.1:43918906-43933906 GCF_023373465.1 Oncorhynchus keta
CACACACAAGCACTTATGGACAACTACACATGCACGTACACACGCACACATGCACTATGAAGCACTCTGTGTCCTGCTAATGCTTGATTACATTTCATACACACACACACACACACACTCACAAGCACACGTGCCTACTGTACTTGCATGTATCCCTGTGCAGTATGTGCTGTATGCAGGATGTATCATATTCCTGCACATGTGCACATACACAGCTCTTTGATAGAGATAGAGACAATTCATATTTGACAAGTGACTGCAGGCTGTAAACCTCCAGTGACAGACAGCGGAGTGTTAAAGAGATCAGTAGATCAGGTAGAAAAAGAAGAAACCCATTTCTGAACAACGAAGGACAGGTGAATGGAGATCAAAGCGTCTTCCAGATCAGTTGGCATGAAAGATTAAAATGCAGATAGTTAATAATCGTCCCATCAGAGTGTCGTTTACACCGTAATTATGTCTCTGTGCTCTCTACAGAGGTCAAACAGAAGCAGTGAAAGCTCATTCCACGATTTAACAAACTGCTCTTGAACCTGTGGCGCAAAGGTCAAAGGACGCGTTACATTCTCCTGAAGGAATGACCCTTTGATGGTAGCGTGAGTGGAAGGATAAGGGTGAAAGAGAAAAAGAAGGCTGGAGAAAGAGGAGTAGGAGGTGATGGTGGACGGCGGTGTTACAACAACACAGGAATCAATACGGGCGTAGGCCTGGTTTCAATTCATTCCAAAACAACACGCATGAATTCTTTCCAATTTCCAGCTAATATTGCCTTTCTGCACGCCTGCACCCCCTCTGCCACCATCGCACCGCACAAATCCCCAGATATCTGTCAGAACCTGAGACCAAAAACAGAATAAAGGGGGGGAAATAAGAAAAGGTAGTGATACTTCCATTTTGTTGTCTCTGTCATCTGTAGCAGAATGGAAAGTAGCCCCTTGATATAGATGCTAACATGGAGAACTTTTCATTTCATCTTTTTTTCCATTCTCTTCCAAGCCCCATAAGCACTATTCAATTGTGGTGGAGGTGGTGTACTAAGAAACTGGTCATAAAACAATAACGCTGTGTGTGTTTTGTAATATAATACAGGAAAGGCGATGGTCCTTGACTGGATGATACACAGGCAAGTTAAACTGTGTGGTGCTGAGAGAGAGAGAGAGATAATGTACATTGTAGTTCTATATCAGTGGAGGACCATCCTCCTCAATGACTATGCTGACTATCATGTTACGTTAGCTAATATGGTGACAATGATGTAGACTGTAGAGGTTTGGCTTGGAAAGTTTTTTTTGCCTGGTCACATACAGCTGATTTGTTGTGCATTGAAGTCCACACGCAAAGGGAAGAGAAGGAATACAACGTGGCTGCCATGAGAGTGAACTCTGTTTACGTTTGATCAGGCGTGTATTCATTCTGCCGATTTGGTTTAAAAAACTTTTTTTTAAATAGAAACAAACAGAACAAAAAGGGGAAAACATACTTGAATTTGTCCAATAGAAACTCTCATTTGCAACCGTTGGACTAATGATTACACACTATATCAGCTAGACGCAGGCAAGAGTGTGCAAGGCGGTATTGAATATCACTGTCTGTCACCTCAAATGTGTCTCTTGACCTGTGTGCACCTACGTTGTAAACTTTAATTCGTGGGCTGGGTTGTAGCAACCTCATGATGGGTACAGGGGAAATGTGAGTATCATGTAGTAGCCTAAACCTATTGAACTAGGTGAATGAAATATGAATGAGAGCCATCCAATATGTTGTACTAGAAATAAGGCCAGGCTCATGAAAACATTTTTGTTGTCTCTCATCTTAAGCAGCACTGACCGCCACTGTTCTATAGTATATATAGTATGTTGTGGCCACCTAAATATATAGTACGTTGTGCTCACCTAAATAGGTTATTGTGTATGTTTCTAGGGCTTCTGAGTGGGCCAGTGGTTTAAGGCACAGCATCTCAGTTCAAGAGGCTTCACTGTAGTCCCTGGTTCAAATCCAGGGAGTCCTACAGGGCGGTGCACAATTGGCCCTGGGTTTGGCCAGGGTAGGCTGTCATTGTAAATAAGAATTTGTTCTTAACTGACTTGCCTATTTAAATAAAGGAAAAATGTCAATACAATTCAACATCTAACACTACTACCACCAATGTTGCTACAATTGTTTACACTAATCCTGCGACTAATATACGTATCACTACTTCTTGGACTACTGGATGTGTAGTGTCATCATTCACACGGACTGATTGTGTCCTTATCATTATGGAATGATCAGAACCAGGTCTGATACGTGACATAATCCATAAGATGCTGAGGGTGCAGCCACCACCTCACAACCCATTACAATAGGATTCAATTAAACCCTTTTAAATAGACTCATAACACTTGTGGTGAGACAATAGTTTTTGCATCAGCATCAAAGAGAAACACGACAGTAGGCTAGCTTTTCTCTGTTCAGCACATTCTGCTCTTCTCGCACCCACCCACCAACCCACGCATGCACCTAGAGGGTTGGGGGATATATTTTGTTTATGTTGATTTCCTGTGAATAGCCCAATCGGATTGTCAAACATTGAACGGGTCCCATTGCTCCCTGAGGGTCACAAAGCCAATTTCAGACATTTTGGGGGAAAATTACACCGTTCATAAAATAGTGGTTTGTTTGGGGTGTTTTATATTTATATTTGATCTCCTCTCTTCTACCCTTTTGGCTGGTGCATAAATCTCAATACACTCAGGCATAGAAAAGGCAGCTAGCTATCACTGGGAGGACTGAGAGGAGGTAATAATGCACGAAACATGGCCGCCCAATACATCTCTGTCTAGACTTGAGGGCCTTGCCCCGACAGCTAAACTACTGAATGACTGTAAACAAACCTCTGAGAGGAGAGCATTTTAGTATATTGGCTTGTGTATGGTCAATGAAATGACACTTGTACTTTGGGCAGCTAAGCGGAAATGGAGGAAAACTGAACTTCTGGAGGACCTATTATCCTGTCACTCCCTCTTACCTTTTCTTCCTCTGTATCTTCTACTAAAGCCACTTTATATCACTCTAAATGTCAAGCTTCTGCCTGTAACCCTAGGAAACTCTTTACCACCTCCTCCTCGCCAGTTAATCCTCTACCCCCTTCCTCCCCCCTCTCTGCGGACGACTTTGTCAACCACTTTGAAAAGGAGGTTGACGACATCCGCTCCTCAGCCTATTGTGTACACTGGACCCACTCACACAGAACTACCCTAGACATTGACTTCTTTCTCCCCCCTCTCTCCAGATGAAATCCTGCAACTAGCGAGGCTCGGCTGCACCGACAACCTGCTCTCTCAACCCCATCCCCTCCTACTTTCTCCAGACTCCCAGAGAGCAAAGAACCTTAGCGTGACCCTGGACAACACCCTGTCATTCTCTACAAACATCGAAGCAGTGACTCACTCCTGCAGGTTCATGATCTACAACATCTGAAGAGTACGACCCTACCTTACACAGGAAGTGGCGCAGGTCCTAATTCATGCACTTGTCATATCCCGTCTAGACTACTGCAACTCGCTGTTGGTTGGGCTTCCGGCTTGTGCCATCAAACCCCTGCAATTTATCCAGAATGCTGCAGACCCTGCTCCTCCGCACATTCCACTGGCTTCCAGTCGAAGCTTGCATCCACTACAAGACCATGGTACTTGCCTATGAAGCAGCAAGGGGAACTACCCCTCCCTACCGTCAGGCTATGCTCAAACCCTACACCCCAACCTGAGTACTCTGTTCTGTCACCTCTGGTCTCTTGGCCCTCCCACCCCTATGGGAGGGCAGCTCCGACTCAGTCCAGTCCAAGCTCTTCTCTTTCCTGGCACCCCAATGGTGAAATCAGCTTCTCCCTGAAGCTAGGATAGCAGAGTATGCCCATCTTCTGAAAACCTCTGAAACCCTACCTCTTCAAAGGGTATCTTAAAGAATCCCACAGCCCCCCATCACACCCCCTCCTCACTCCTATGAATGATGAGCTATAATCTTTGAGAAAACAACACTCTCATTGTGGCCAAATCTTCCCAACACATCTCTCATTGCCATTGACTACTATGCATGTACTGTATGTACTGCATGTCATTGACATTGACTAGGACAGTAATCAGTAATGCTAGTGAACTGGGCTAATCAGTCCAGGGTTAAATTCCAGGGTTAAATCAGTCCAGTCCAGGGTTAAATATTGATCAACCAGAGACAGACAATCGTCATCGCTGACTGGAGACAATTACTTCTCCCAGTAATAGACTCAATAGGCTCTCATTATTTTTAATCGTCAATTGTTACCTAGTCTATAGAGCTGTAATTGGAGAGAGAGAGAGAGATATCTTGTCTGTGTCCAAAAAAACTAAGACAGTCGTGAAGAGGGCACGACAAAGCCTATTCCCCCTTGGGAGACATTCAATATGGAGTGCCAGAGTGCGCTCAGGGCTTTCATATATTCAAAGCGTTGTCAGATTGTCCATTCGTAAATTCAGAGTTTCGCTCTCGGAGCATTCAGAGTGCACACTGGACGCTCTGGCCGAGGAGTAGGGTTGATCCGAGCATTCTGACCTCAGTGTCAGTCAAGCTTCCAGAAACAAATGAGAGAACACCTCACTCTGACCATTTTTCTCGCTCTAGCATAGCTGGTTAGTCTGTTATGTTTTCATGTTTTCCAGAGCATTAGTGATTAACTGTGCTGCTGGCAACAATTGAATTCTGCTTTTATTTTGCAGACGTTTACTGACACCGGCCATAGTCAACGGGTGTTGAGTGTTCATAAATTCATCAGTTATTCTGCTCTCTGGCACACTCAGGTGAGAGTGCTCTGAAATCGGAGTAGAGGGCCAGAGCGAATTTACGAATGCACCCAACATATAGGCAATATTCAATTTATCATGGAATGTTACTTGGTTATAACATGACTACTGATGTTTGTTTTTTATTTTTTATTTTTTGACATGCCACTGATGTGTCAACCTGCATCATTGTAGCCTACATGTCAGCATCCAGTAATATGTCTTTGTACCTGTCTGTCATCAATGTATCTCTCATCACTCAAAAGAAAGCCTATGTCGCTGCTATTGTAGGCATCAACTTTTCTCTTAGCGTAGTAGAGAAAGCAGAGGCCATAAGCTCAAGAGGTTTATCTGAAATCATGACACAGCATTTATATTAGACCCAAAATGTCTGCCTCTTTTAAAGCCAGACTCTCCTCTTTCGGCGAGTAGCTCTCGAGAGCAGGCGACAGCGCTTTGACAAACAAACGAAAAACATCTGAGAGGAACAATATCCTGTTGGAGAGGAGAGGGGGAGCAGAGACGGGGATTAGACAAACGACTTGAGTTTATTGAGGTGGAACACCCCCTGCGTTTCTCCGTTCTCTGCATTGTAATGCTCTCCAAATATACAAGAGAGCAGAGAAAGCAGTCCCTAAACCCAGGCAGATGACAATGATAGAATACTGTATTAAAGTCTCTCTCTCCCTACTGTATTAACTCTCTCTCTCTCTCTCCTCTCTCTCCCTCTCTCTCCCTCTCTCCTCTCTCTCTCTCCCTCTCTCTCTCTCTCTCTCTCTCTCTCCTCTCTCCTCTCCCTCTCTCCTCTCCCTCTCCTCTCTCTCTCTCTCTCTCTCTCTCTCTCTCTCTCTCTCTCTCTCTCTCTCTCTCTCTCTCTCTCTCTCTCTCTCTCTCTCTCTCTCTCTCGCTCAGGGTTCTCTATTTTATGGTGTCGTCTGGAGAGAACTAAAATTATGGCTCTGTCTGTTTGCAGATCTCACTTAGACTTTTCAGCAAAACTCTGAACACATTCTCATTCTCAAAACACATTCTGCACTCTAATGCACATGTCATCCATACTGGTAAACACAAGGGGCAACAATCAAATACAAATAGAGAACATATGTCATTGATTGAACACAACCACTCAAAATGGATTTAACCTGTTTCAAATGATGCGACACAACCAATATAAGCCAGTACAGAGAGCAAACAGGTTGTTGAGCGAGAATGGATACTGTAGTACAGTGCATTGTAGGCTGTATACTGTACAATGGACAAATTGTATGGCCCTGAACATTGTGCTTTCCATTTATTAACAGTACTGACTGCTCAATAGATTTTGACTGGTTGCAGGTTCATATCAACAAAGAACAAGAATTACAGTATCACAGAGACAAAGGACAAGTTTGTGAGATGCAGGGTACAGTACTGTAAAAATAGGGGTACAAGGAGGAGGAAGAACAAAAAACAAAATTACAAAGAGCAAAGCAGAGCAGTAATTTCTGATCAATTTTGAGCTACTATGATAGAACATGTTTTCGTTCATCAAAAGACAATGACGGAAAAATATGCATATTGTTTTAGATAAAAAAAAATGTACTTCTCCCTGAGAATTGTACGTTTTGAACAATGTGTTTTCTATTTTTCGGTGTATTGTTTACTGACTGCTTGAGAGTGTATATCATTTTGATCACTTTGTTTATGATTTGAGAGCCGTGTTTGATTTTGAACACAGGTAAAAACTGTTTTGAGGCGAATGTTTCATTTTGCAAGAGGAGTCAGAGGTTATGTAAATAGTGCTTGAAGATGAGGTTTTGTGTTGAATGTTTTCAGGAAATGGAGCAAGGTTTCAGAAATTGGGAAAAACTGTAATGATAGACACACACAGGCACAGCCTGTAAGCCGATAATCGTGAGAGTAATTCATATTAAGACAATCTCTCAGTGAGAAACCAGATGAGCACCAGAGACAGGGGGAGAGAGGGAGAGGGAGAAGGAGGGAGGGAGAGAGGGTGGGAGGAAGTAAAATAAGAAGAATAGGGAGCAAGAGAGAGGGAGGGAAAGGGGAGAAGAGGCAAGAAGGGAGAAAGGGAGAGACAGAAATTAGAAAGTAAAAAAAAGAAGTGAGAATGGAAGGATCCAGAGAGGATTGCCAGGTATTGAGAATGAAGTAAAGCCTTGATTTACTTGATGGATGGAGTGATATATAGAAGGAGAGAATAAAA
Organism: Oncorhynchus keta; assembly: GCF_023373465.1. Taxonomy (NCBI): domain Eukaryota; kingdom Metazoa; phylum Chordata; class Actinopteri; order Salmoniformes; family Salmonidae; genus Oncorhynchus; species Oncorhynchus keta. The sequence continues at coordinate 43,925,906 of NC_068433.1, forward strand.
GAGATGAGTTTCATGACTATACTGTGGTGTGTTAGTTGAACGCCACTCCTTCAGGGTCTGAGTTAATCAGCCTAACGAACTGCAGTGGATTAGAAGACATCGTTAGGTCCAGGGAGAAATGGGATTGAAGCGAGAGAGGAGGGTTAATATACCTGAGTCATGTGACGAGGGTGGTGTGATGATATAGAGGAGAGAGTGTTCTCTGAAAGAGAAGTGAGGGATGCATAGACATTACCCTTTGTTCGTGAATGAAAAATAATACAATCAATGAATCAAGACCAAGACTAAAGGTAAAGGCTAATAAGATCTTAACGTGTAAGAACGAGGGTCTGCAAGTGGCCTACAATGATATTTGAAATTAGAGAGAGAGAGAGAGAGAGAGAGAATATTTACTGTATAGAGAGAGTGAACAGAGGTTGGGAATAGAGGGTAACACAGAAAGGGAGGTGGTGTAAAGGAGGAGAGAAGGAGAGGGGAACCATGGAAATCAAGTGGTTTTAAGACAGAGAGCTTGATCTCATTGTTGCCGGTTCAGTCAGGCCGCCGTGCCCGCCTATCTCTCCTACCTCCCACCTCTCTCCCCCGCCTCCCGCACTCTCCCCCACCGCCCACCTCTCTCCTCCACCTCCCGCCTCTCTCCCCCGTCTCCTCCGCCCCCGCCTCTCCCCCTCCCACCTCTCTCCCCGTCCTACCTCTCCCCCTCTCTCCCCCGCCTCCCGCTCCTCTCCCCCGCCTCCCATCTCCAAACATCCCCTGGGTGCCTCACATCTCCCTCTATTCCCACTCTTCACTCAGTGAGAACTCATCTGCACCGATTTCAATGTCAAATTCTTCTCAAGGTGTTCAACAAAGAGCTAGGAGAAGAAATCTATGATACATTTGAATGGTTAAAATAGTGTGTGTGTGTGTTGGGAGAAGTCCATACTACAGTATGATACAATAGAGGCAGAATGAAGCCCCTAATGGCTCTCATATTAATCCACCAGCTCTTGTTTGTCGACTTGTTTGTTGAGCCTTTACAGATCCCCTTCATTTTCCTCCAGTATTATCATTACGTATCTCCTCTTCTCACTGTGGAAACCGACAGATCTACAGCACCGACCAGAGATCAGGACTGCTGCCACGACCTTCACGAGGTTCATTTGTTTTACGATTCTACCCACACTCACCCATCAATCACCCACGCGCACGTTAGGGCGCACGCTAAAGACTAAAACGAAGAGACGAGAGTACAGAGGAGAGAGCCCACATGTTCTGAATTACACGCTACCCCTCTCCTCCTTTCCTCCCTCCGTCCCCCCCTCCGTCGCCACGTCCGCCCGCCCCTCGTTTATCTTAATGCAAGAGAGTGATGAGATCTCTTCTCTTTCATTTGGAATTTGCCTCATCAGAGATAAATCGACGCCGTCAGCCTATCATAATAATGCAGATCAATGACACTCTATCAGGTCTCTGTCAGGGAGAGGGGGAGCGGAGGAGGAGAGAGAGCGTGAGAGAGAGAGATCTTTCATCCGGTGCTGAGTGGAAGTGCCTGTGTGATGTTGACTAACTGTCTGTCAATCTCCGAAGGTGTCTGGAAGTAGTCTAACACAATCAGAGGCCAGACACAGAGAATTGTCTCATTATAAGACGGAGGGGGAGCGAGAAAGAGAGTGGGGGGAGAGATGATGGGGAGGGAGGGAGAGAGAAAAAGAGAAAGAGAGAGAGTGGGAGCAGAGGGGAGAGAGAGAGAGAGAATATAGAGCATAGTAAATCGGACATGAGAAAGTAGAGGAAAAATAGCTATATAAAAAAGAAACAAAAGGAAAGCGGCAGAAGAATTACAACAATAGAGAAACAGAGAAATAGAATGAGAGAGAGGGAATGGTAACGACAGACAGAGGAAGATGAAGAGGAGGAAGATGATGAAAGATTCCATTGAGATTCACTAGTTGGCTCTGTCTTAATCAACGTAGATTGTCCGGATATTCCTCCTGTGTTCAGACTGTGTTCAGTTTGAATTGAGGCTGTCACAGATGCACAGCAGTGAGCAGGGCAGGCAGGCAGAGAACACACATCTCTATCCTGGCTGTGGTGTGGCCACTGACAGAGTCATCCAGGGACGGTGGAAGGGGGACAGTGGAGAGGAAATGGGTCTGGCGCAGTTTGATGATAATGATTGATACATTTTAGGATCCTCTCCACGCAAAGCAGAAAAGCCATTACACAGCTCTGATTGAAAACCACAGACGGGTGACCAGACCAGTACGCAAGATGCACCAGGGGAGGGGACAGAGGAGGAAGGGAGTGGGGATGAGGGGTTGGGGGGAGCGGGGGCGCGGGGGCAGCTATAGCAGGAGAGAGGGGGGAGGAAGACAGCTGAGCAAGGTGGAAGTAACAGAGGAAATTAAGGGGGGAGGAAGGCAGGAAGGAGCGGAGCGTTGGAAGTAAAAAGATGAGAATGAAGTGTGTGAAGAGGAAGGAGCGATGAGGAGAGGGGAGCACCAAGAAGCACCGGTGGGAATGAAGGGGGCAAAGGAAGGGAGGAACCATCAAGATTAGTGTATTGTAATGAGAAAAGGAGGCGCTATATATGAACCACAATATAATCTCAGCAAAAAATAGAAACATCCCTTTTTCAGGACCCTATCTCTCAAAGATAATTCGTAAAAATTCAAATGACTTCACAGATCTTCATTGTAAAGGGTTTAAACACTGTTTCCCATGAGTGTTCAATGAACCATAAACAATTAATGAACATGCACCTGTGATACGGTCGTTAAGACTAACAGTTTACAGACGGTAGGCAATTAAGGTCACAGTTATGAAATCTTATGACACCAAAGAGGCCTTTCTACTGACTCTGAGAAACACCAAAGGAAAGATGCCCTACTCATCTGCTTGAACGTGCCTTAGACATGCTGCAAGGAGGCATGAGGATTGCAGATGTGGCCAGAGCAATAAATTGCAATGTCCGTACTGTGAGACGCCTAAGACAGCGCTACAGGGTGACAGGCCGGACAGCTGATCTTCCTTGCAGTGGCAGACCACGTGTAACAACACCTGCACAGGATCGGTACATCCGAACATCACACCTGCAGGACAGGTACAGGATGACAACAACTGCCCGAGTTACACCAGGAACGCACAATCCCTCCATCAGTGCTCAGACTGTACGCAATAGGCTGAGAGAGGCTGGACTGAGGACTTGTAGGCCGGTTGTAAGGCAGATCCTCACCAGACATCACCGGCAACAACGTCGCCTATGAGCACAAACCCACCGTCGCTGGACCAGACAGGACTGACAAAAAGTGCTCTTCACTGACGAGTCGCGGTTTTGTGCCCATTTGTCGGAGTAGCGTTTATCGTTGAAGGAATGACCGTTACACCGAAGCCTGTACTCTGGAGAGGGATCGATTTGGAGGTGGAGGTTCCGTCAGGGTCTGGGGCGGTGTGTCACAGCATCATCGGACTGAGCTTGTTATTGCAGGCAATCTCAACGCTGTGCTTTACAGGGAAGACACTCTCCTCCCTCATGTGGTACCCTTCCTGCAGGCTCATCCTGACATCATGACAATGCCGCCAGCCATACTGCTCGTTCTGTGCGTGATTTCCTGCAAAACAGGAATGTCAGTGTTCTGCCATGGCCAGCGAAGAGCCCGGATCTCAATCCAATTGAGCACGTCTGGGACCTGTTGGATCGGAGGGTGGGGGCTAGGGCCAGTCCCCCCAGAAATGTCTGGGAACTTGGTGGTGGAGTGGGGTAACAATCTACATTTTTGTAATTGAATAATCATTAGTAAAGCGTTTTTGCAGTGCTATTCATACTTCATAAATGCTTCATACATGTTTTGCGTGAGTAGTCAGATATTATGAGCAAATGGTCATCTACTAGGCATTTATTCAGTAATATTTATTCCTTATCTATTAAATAAGTTTATTCATTCACATCTAGGATGTTGCTGGGCCCAGCACAAGCAGTGTGGCTCCTGGTCTTCTGGTGCCAGTGCTGAGGTAAAGGATGCTAGGCTTAGCAGAGACAGCTCAGAGGTGAGTGCAGTGGAGGTAGGAAGGAAACAGAGAGAGATAGATGGACTCTGAATTTTTGTCCCAGTCCGCTCCTGTACAGATACACTCTCACAGGCTTTCTCCCTTCAAACACACATGAGGGGTGGGTTGAGACTGAGAGCGATGACACACACACACACAAACATGCACACACACACACACACACACACACACACACACACACACACACACACACACACACACACATAACCGGATAAATGGGTTCACACATGGGACTGTGTGTGTTCGGCAAGCTCTTTTTCTTGGGGTAATTTGCCGGAGTGAGGCATTATCTTCTGCTCTACATGAGAACAAACGGATAGAGGCAGAGAAAATAGAAAAAGAGAGTGAGAAGAGAAAGTCCGCGGTGGGCCCAGTCTGACAGAGTAGCCGAGTAATTATCTTTACTTTTATGGAGGAAAAATAAACACACACACACACACACACACACACACACACACACACACACACACACACACACACACACACACACACACACACACACACACACACAGATGAATGATGAACTGTGTGTGTGTGTGTGTGTGTGTGTGTGTGTGTGTGTGTGTGTGTGTGTGTGTGTGTGTGTGTGTGTGTGTGTGTGTGTGTGTGTGTGTGTGTGTGTGTGTGTGTGTGTCTCTGGATGTATTAGTATTCCACTGTGGACCTGTGTTTCATTAGAACCAATGAAAAACAGTGAGGGTTGAATCAATAGTCCTCAACCCTGCTCAGGCAAAGGAAGGCCTGGAACACCAGCTCCCCAAGAAATAATTATTCCAAATGTCAAACTCTTACAAAATGAGGAGTTATATCACTGCGCCGCGGCGGAATTTACAGTTATTGTATTTTTGGGAGAAACTGAAATGTTTTTTTGTTCAAACCCCTGGTTGGTGAGAGAGATAAACCTTGACTGTTTAAATGTGAGATTTAAACAAACCATTAAGTTTTAGTGGGTTTAAACCACTGTTGATTTAGCCACGTGTGGTTTCCATGGGTGAATGGACAGCAAAAATAATCATACACTCTGTTCAGAATGTGTCTTCATGGCCCCTCTTTAGTGTGCAGACGTTGGCACGTGCACTAGTCCACAGGTATGTGCGTGGACTGCTTTCCTCCAATGCTTTTTCTCCAAACACTCTTCCATGCGTGCTCCTGCTTGTATACACACCTGTAGTGTACTGTGTCCATTGTGATGTTATGTGTGCCATATGATCTCCATCCAAGGTGTAATTACAGTGCTGTTACCCTGAGAGGAGAGTGTGAGCTCGTAAATGAACATCAAGGAGAGTCTGGCCCGGGGCCACCACAGGAACACGCACACATGAATAAACCCTGACTACAGCCAGGGGATTAAACACACTTTACGCCTCACTAAATTACACTCCCTGGTTCCACCATCTACAACATTAGACAACAGTGGTTACAGTCTGTACAGTGTAGCTCTATGTTCCTATTGGCTCAGTTCATATTTACTAAATTGCAGTCCTAGTTTCCACCAGCTCAGCCCTCGGACAGTGGTGATGACACTCCATACCGACTAGATCTGTGTTGCCTATTGTTCAGAGTTGATATTCCGCATGGCTCTGTTCTACACTGTGTGAGTCATGTCCTTGGTTTAATGTATAGGACTTTGGTAGGTGTTGCTGTGTTCTCTGGCCGATGGTGAGTGTCCAGTGTTCCACAAGTCTACAGTATCCTGTGTGTTCTCTGTTGCACGACATTGCTTCATGGTTCATGTCAGTGTTCCATAGTCTGTATTCTCTGTCTCTGTAAGGGCTCTGTTTGATTGGATATGGGGAGGCAATCAGGTTCACAGGCTGTATGGATGGAACTGAGTAGAAGAGAAGGAAGGAGGAGTCCTGTGTCGCCATAGGGACAACTGTCATTCCGTGACTTCCATTACTCAGCCTCACGTTCTCTTCTGATCTCTCTCACTCCTATGTTATTAATGCATGGAATGGGATCTGCTTGTTGTGATGGCAGCAGAATTCGTTGAGGCTTTCAAAACAAGGTTAGACATGATATTGGTTCCAGATTAGATTACATGGAGTTCATTCAAACATACTTCTGCTCCTGCGAGCCAGAATAACAATATGTGTCTACAGTATGTGTCTTGAACAAACCATTTTTCTGGTCCTAACTAAAAAGCATCAAGAAGTTTTGCGGAGATGGAGTATTGTACTCATTGACTCTCACTTCAGGCACAGTTTGGGTACAGTGCTATTCACGGTGACTTATCTCTGTCCCAGTCTCTTACCTGGGGAGCAGAATGCGGGTGACTGATTTCACTCAGCTCCAAGGTGTGTTTTCTAATTATCTTTCCCTTCTCTTTTTTCTCTCCTTCCTTTATTCTCCCCGGTCCCCTCTTCACTCACTCACAAACCAGGACACAATAACAGAGTGAAGTGGGGGCCGCCAAGGCAAGAGGAGATGGGGGAGGAAGGGGGGACAAAATATTAATTAAAGTTCTCGTGGCGCTCAGAACACACACACACACTCATACACACACTCATACACACACTCATACGCCCACACACTCACACACACACACACACACACACACACACACACACACACACACACACACACACACACACACACACACACACACACACACACACACACACACACACACACACACACACACACACACACACACACACACACACACACACACACACACACACACACGCACACGCACACACACGCACACGCACACACATACACACTCATGCGCCCACACACTCATACACTCATACACACACACACACACATACACACACACACACACACACACGCCTCGGTCTGTGTGACTGTGATCGATGGGCAGCCTGGTTTTTGTTTATCTGAAGTGACAACCGGCGGTGCGTGGGCTGCCGTACGAGTGTGTACTGGTTCACCCTGGGTAGGAACACAATGCAGCACTTCTTGGTTCATGTTTCTTGCCACCATGCATTTCTTCACATGCTCAGTCAACATGGCAGCTGAGACTGGAGCGTTGCTCTACCACAGTCACCCCTGCTTGAGATAATTATATTGATTTAACAAGTGGGCTTTATGCACAAACCTCCAATGTCGTCAGTTAGCCTAGCGGTTAAGAGTGTTTGGGGCCAGTAACTGAAAGGTCGCTGGTTCAAATCTCTGAGCCGGGAAGGTGGGCAAATCTGCTGTTCTGCACTTGATCAAGGCAGTTAACGCCCAAAAGCAACTTCTCCTTGGGTGTTGATGATGTGGATGTCAATATAAGTTAGACCCCGGCACCTCTCTGATTCAGAGGGGTTAAATGGGGGGAAGACTCATTTCAGTTGAATGCATTCACTTGTGCAACTGACTAGGTATCCCCTTTCCCTGTCTAAGGGGCTTGAACGTAACTATAGGAATGCTAGTGTAGACAAGAGCTTGTACAAGACATGTGCATACAAACTTCCCCTATGCACAAACACCTACGCAAAGTTTAGACGTACAAGTGCAAATGCACATAAGGACACACTCAGTCACAAGGTGAGTGAACGTCTTATCGGAGAGCAGTTATGGAAATGAGAACGCTGCTCTGTGAGAAATAAAGTCCATTTATTATAAGACACACACACACACACACACACACACACACACACACACACACACACACACACACACACACACACACACACACACACACACACACACACACACACACACACACACACACACACACACACACACACACACACACAAACCCAAGCCAGAATCAACAACAGGGCAGGACAGAGACTGCCGATGAATAGATACAGAGAGAAAGAGAGAGTCAAAGTGTCTGACATTGGTCTGTGGCTTAAAACAGAGGTAAGAGAAGAGAGGAGGATAAGGTACGTGAGTGGGGTGTGAATGTATACGATATCGAGTAGCTGGGGACACTTGATGCTGAATGATTGCCCTTACTAAGTTTGATCAGACGCAGTGAAAGAAAAAGTACTT
>NC_068433.1:43938906-43983926 GCF_023373465.1 Oncorhynchus keta
TGATGTGTTTTACACACACACACACACACACACATGCACACACACACACACACATGCACAAAGACCCACACACATGCACGTAGGGATGAAGGCATGGGCACGCTTGCACGCACACACATTCACTGGCTCTAGTGAGGACACTCACGGCTGAGAACTGACTTTCTCACATCCCTATGCAGGTAGAGACTACAACATGGGAGCACTACAGGTAGAGACTACAACATGGGAGCACTACAGGTAGAGACTACAACATGGTAGCACTACAGGTAGAGACTACAACATGGTAGCACTACAGGTAGAGACTACAACATGGGAGCACTACGGGTAGAGACTACAACATGGGAGCACTACAGGTAGAGACTACAACATGATAGCACTACAGGTAGAGACTACAACATGGGAGCACTACAGGTAGAGACTACAACATGGGAGCACTACAGGTAGAGACTACAACATGGGAGCACTACAGGTAGAGACTACAATATGGTACTGTGGCACCACAGAGACTATCAACCAGTCAATCAAATGTATTTATAAAGCCCTTTTTACATCAGCCGATGTCATTAAGTGCTATACAGAAACCCGGCCTAAAACCACAAACAGCAAGCAATGCAGATGTAGAAGCACGGTGGCTAGGAAAAACTCCCGAGAAAGACAGGAACCTAGAAAGAAACCGAGAGAGGAACCAGGCTCTGAGGGGTGGCCAGACCTCTTCTGGCTGTGCCGGGTGGAGATTATAACAGTACATCGCCAAGATGTTCAAACAATCATAGATGACCAGCAGGGTCAAATAATAACAATCACAGTGATTGTAGAGGGTGCAAGAGGTCAGCACCTCAGGATTAAATGTCAGTTGGTTTTTCATAGCCGAGCATTCAGAGTTAGAGACAGCAGGTGCGGTAGAGAGAGAGGGAGTCGAAAACAGCAGGTCTGGGACAAGGTAGCACATCCGGTGAACAGGTCAGGGTTCCATAGCCGCAGGCAGAACAGTTGAAACTGGAGGACCAGCACGAGCAGGAGGACTGGGGACAGCAAGGAGTGATCAGGCCAGGAAGTCCTGAGGCCTGGTCCTAGATCTCAGGTCCTCCGAGAGAAGAGAAAGAGAAAGAGAGAGAATTAGAGGGAGCATACTTAAATTCACACAGGACACCGGATAAGACAGGAGAAATACTCCAGATATAACAGACTGACCCTAGCCCCCCGACACATAAATTATTTCAGTATAATTACTGGAGGCTGAGACAGGACGGGTCGGGAGACACTGTGGCCCCGTCGGACTATACCCCCTGACAGGGCCAAACAGGCAGGATATAACCCCTCCCACTTTGCCAAAGCACTGCCCCCACACCACTAGAGGGATGTCTTCAACCACCAACTTACTACCCTGAGACAAGGCCGAGTATAGCCCACAAAGATCTCCCTCAAGGCACGAACCCGAGGGGGGCACCAACCCGGACAGGAAGATCACGTCAGTGACTCAACCCACTCAAGTGGTGCACCGCTCCAAGGGATGGCATGGAAGAGCACCAGTATGCCAGTGACTCAGCCCCTGTAATAGGGTTTGAGGCAGAGAATCCCAGTGGAGAGAAGAGAACCTTCACAACCCTGGGCCAGACTAAACACAATCATAAGACCTACTGAAGATATGAGTCTTCAATAAAGACTTAAAGGTCGAGACCGAGTCTGAGTCTCTCACGTGGATAAGCAGATCATTCCATAAAAATGGAGCTCTATGGGAGAAAGCTCTGCCATTATTATTTTCAATGACGGCCTAGGAACAGTGGGTTAACTGCCTTGTCACTAGTCCAATGCTCCAACCACTAGGCTACCTGCCGCCCCATATAGAGACTACAACATGGTAGCACTACAGGTAGAGACTACAACATGGTAGCACTACAGGTAGAGACTACAACATGGTAGCACTACAGGTAGAGACTACAACATGGTAGCGCCACAGGTGGAGACTACAACATGGTAGCACCACAGATAGAGACTAAATCCAGACTACATCCTTTGTTTTGTTGACGTTGAGTGTGAGGTTATTTGCCTGACACTACACTCCGAGGGCCCTCACCTCCTCCCTGTAGGCCGTCTCGTCGTTGTTGATAATCAAGCCTACCACTGTAGTGTCGTCTGCAAACTTGATGATTGAGTTGGAGGCGTGCATGGCCACACAGTCGTGGGTGAACAGGGAGTACAGGAGAGGTCTCAGAACGCACCCTTGTGGGGCCCCAGTGTTGAGGATCAGCGGGGTGGAGATGTTGTTACCTACTCTTACCACCTGGGAGCGGCCCGTCAGGAAGACCAGTACCCAGTTGCACAGGGCGGGGTCAAGACCCAGGGTCTCGAGCTTGATGACGAGTTTGGAGGTTACTATAGTGTTAAATGCTAAGCTGTAGTCGGTGAACAGAATTCTCACATAGGTATTCCTCTTAAACCAGATGGGTTAGGGCAGTGTGCAGTGTGGTTTTGATTGCGTCGTCTGTGGACCTATTGGGGCGGTAATCAAATTGGAGTGGGTCTAGCGTGTCAGGTAGGGTGGAGGTGATATGGTCCTTGACTAGTCTCTCAAAGCACTTCATGATGACGGAAGTGATTGCTACGGGGCGGTAATCGTTTAGCTCAGTTACCTTAGATTTCTTGGGAACAGGAACAATGGTGGCCCTCTTGAAGCATGTGGGAACAGCAGACTAGGATAAGGATTGATTGAATACGTCCGTAAACACACCAGCCAGCTGGTCTGCGCATGCTCTGAGAACGTGGCTGGGGATGCTGTCTGGGCCTACAGCCTTGCAAGGGTTAACACGTTTAAATGTTTTACTCACGTCGGCTGCAGTGAAGGAGAGTCTGCAGGTTTTTGGCACTTTATTGTCCTCAAAGCGAGCAAAGAAGTTGTTTAGTCTGTCTGGGAGGAAGACATCCTGGTCCGCTACGGGGCTGGTTTTCTTTTTGTAATCCGTGATTGACTGTAGACCCTGTCACATACCTCTTGTGTCTAGGCCGTTGAATTGTGACTCTACTTTTTCCCTATACTGATAGCTTGTTTGATTGAATAGATACACTGTTTGTATTCGGTCATGTTTCCGGTCACCTTGCCCTGGTTAAAAGCAGTGGTTTGCGCTTTCAGTTTCACACGAATGCTGCCATCAATCCACAGTTTCTGGTTTGGGAATGTTTTAATCGTTGCTGTGGGTATAACATCGCCAATGCACTTTCTAATGAACTCGCTCACCGAATCAGCATATTCGTCAATGTTGTTGTTGGATGCAATGCGGAACATATCCCAATCCATGTGATCGAAGCAGTCTTGAAGCGTGGAATCAGATTGGCCGGACCAGCGTTGAACAAACCTGAGCGCGGGAGCTTCTTGTTTTAGTCTCTGTCTGTTGGCTGGAAGCAACAAAATGGAGTCGTGGTCAGCTTTTCCAAAAGGAGGGCGGGGGAGGGCCTTATATGCGTCACGGAAGTTAGAATAACATTGATCCAGGGTTTTACCAGCCCTGATTGCGCAATCGATATGCTGACAGAATTTAGGGAGTCTTGTTTTCAGATTAGCCTTGTTAAAATTCCCAGCTACAATGAATGCAACCTCAGGATATGTGGTTTCCAGTTTACATAGAGTCAAATAAAGTTTGTTCAGGGCAATCGATGTGCCTGCTTGGGGGGGAATATATACGGCTGTGATTATAATCAAAGAGAATTCCCTTGGTAGAAAATGCAGTCGACATTTGATGTGAGGAATTCAAAGTCAGATGAACAGAAGGACTTGAGTTCCTGTATGTTGTTATGATCACACCACGTCTCGTTAATCATAAGGCATACCCCCCGCCCCTCTTCTTACCAGAAAGATGCTTGTTTCTGTTGGCGCGATGCATGAAGAAACCAGCTGGCTGCACCGACTCCGATAGCATCTCTCGCGCGAGCCATGTTTCTGTGAAGCAAAGAACGTTACAATCTCTGATGTCTCTCTGGAATGCTACCCTTGCTCGGATTTCATCTACCTTGTTGTCAAGAGTCTGGACAGTGGCGAGTAGTATGCTAGGGAGTGGTGCGTGATGTGACCATGAAAAAGCAAACAGGAAACCGGCCTTGAACAACCATCAACCCACTTATGCCTTCCAGATAATCGTTTTCCCTGGGCAAATTTATTTCTATGATTCCAATATGAGTAGAGTGCATGTTTTCAACAAGAAAAGTATGAGTGCAAATGCAAGCGCAATTAGACTTGGAGAACATTGGAATGTGAACCCAGTGTCGGAGTGTGTGTGTGTGTGACTTTACTAAATAAAACACGCGTCTGATATTAACGGTCTGAAAGCCCACACACTTGATGAATTAAACATGCTCTCATACACACACAATACGAGACATTAAGCCTCCTTAATACCACCCCACCTCCCATCAAATGTCCCTCTGCCCAGTGGACAAATACACACTAATAGCCAGCCTATCAGATTAGTAATGACAACGGTTGTCCCCTAACACGAACACCACTCAATACATATTTCACCCATTGATCATCTAAACCACATGTAGAGATCTGTTGGCTGCTGAACATGACCAGTCGAATGTAGTGCATGGTGCAGCGGAGGCTGCTGTGGGCAGGACGGCTCATAATAATGGCTGGAATGGAGTCAATGGAATGAAATCAAACACATGGTTTCCACATGGTTTCCATCTCGTACAGTTTATGTCATACACATCTAAGGATGAGCAGATACATTGCATTTACCTTTATTTTACTAGGCAAGTGAGTTAAGAAAAAAATTCTTATTTTCAATGACGGCCTAGGAACAGTGGGTTAACTGCCTGTTCAGGGGCAGAACGTCAGATTTTGTACCTTGTCAGCTTGGGGATTTGAACTTGCAACCTTTCGGTTACTAGACTTTTTCCACATTTTTACAGCCTTATGCTAACATGTATTAAATGCATATTTTCTGTGTTAATCTATACACAATACCCAATAATGGCAAAGCAAAAACATGTTTTTGCAAATGATTAAAGAATTAAATCAGAAATACCTTATTTACATAAGTATTCAGACCCTTTTCTATGGGTCTCGAAATTGAGGTCTTTCTGTTTCCATTGATCATCTTTGAGATGTTTCTACGAACTTCAATGGACTCCACCTGTGGTAAATTCAATTGATTGAATGTGATTTGGAAAGGCACACACCGGTCTATATATAAGGTCCCACAGCTGACAGTGCATGTCAGAGCAAAAACCAAGCTGTGAGGTTGAAGGAATTGTCCGTAGAGTTTCGAGACAGGATTGGGGAAAGGTACCAAAAAAATTCTGCAGCATTGAAGGTCCCCAAGAACACAGTGGCCTCCATCCTTCTTAAATGGAAGAAGTTTGGAACCACCAAGACTCTTGCTAGAGCTGGCAGCACGGCCAAACTGAGCAATCTGTGGAGAAGGGCCCTGCTCAGGGAGGTGACCAAGAACCAGATGGTCACTCTGACAGAGCTCCAAAGTTACTCTGTGGAGATGGGATAACCTTCCAGAAGGACAACCATCTCGGCAGCACTACACCAATAAGGCCTTTCTGGTAGAGTGGCCAGACGGAAGCAACTCCTCTGTAAAATGCACATGACAGTCCACATGGAGTTTGCCAAAAGGAACCTAAAGGACTCTCAAACCATGAGAAACAATATTATTTGGTCTGATGAAACCAAGATTGAACTCTTTGGCCTGAATGCCAAAATGTCATGTCTGGAGGAAACCTGACACCATCCCTACAGTGAAGCATGGTGGTGGCAGCATCATGCTGTGGGGCTGGTTTTCAGAGGCAGGGACTGGGAGACTAGTCAGGATCAAGGGTAAGATGAACGGAGCAAATTACAGAGAGATCCTGCTCCAGAGCACTCAGGACCTCAGACTGGGGCAAAAGTTCACCTTCCAACAGGACAATGACCCTAAGCACACAGCCAAGACCACACAGGAGTGGCTTCAGGACAAGTCTCTGAATGTCCTTGAGTGGCCCAGCCAGAGCCTGGACTTACTGATCGAACATCTCTGGAGAGACCTGAAAATAACTGTGCAGCGACACCCCCCATCCAACCTGACAGAGCTTGAGAGGATCTACAGAGAAACATGGGAGAAACTCCCCAAATACAGATGTTCCAAACTTGTAACATCCTACCCAAGAAGACTTGAGGCTGTACTCACTGCCAAAGGAGCTTCAACATAGTACTGGTTAACGAATCTGAATACTTATGTAAATGTGTTCAATATAAAAACCTGTTTTTGCTTTGTAATTATGAGGTATTGTGTGTAGATTGATGAGGGGGGAAAATGATTTCATCCATTTTAGAATAAGGCTGAGAAATCTACAACCACACCAGCCCCTTTGGGAGGAAGAACTGGTCCAAGAAAGAAAGTCACTGCCCTAACTACAGTAGCTATGTTTCAATCCAATAGTGGCAGATTGTCAATGCGAATATTCTAGAATCCGCATAAAAACAATATGCGTAGGTGTGTTTCCATCAAACTGACTGATAAAAAGCTATGGGTGAAGGATCTCGGGTTTGAAACCAAGCTGTGTCACAGCCAGCTAGTACTGGGAGCCCCATAGGGCAGCACACAATTGGACCAGTGCAGTCTGGATTAGGGAAGGGTTTGGCCAGGGGGCTTTCCTTGGCTCATCGTTCTCTTGCGACTCCTTGTGGCGGGCCGGGCGCCTGCAATCTGTCATCAGTCTAATGGTGTTTCCTCCGACACATTTATGTGGCTATCTTCTGGGTTAAACAAGCTGTGTGTTAATTAAGAGGTAGCGCTGCTAGGCAGGTCATGTTTCGGAGGACACATGTCTCGACCGTCGCCTCACCCGAGCCGATTGAGGAGTTACAGCGATGAGACAAGGTCGTGACTAACAATCAGAGAGAAAATGGGGTAAAAACTATTTTTTAAAAGCTATGGGTGAATTCCAATGTACAGAAGAAAACAACTGAAGTTCAATGTGTTTCCGTTGCATTTTCAACTCAATAGATGGTTTTGTCACAAAAACTGTTTGAGATAAAAAAAAAAAAAGCTAACTTGCCCAATCTAGCGCACAGTCTCTAGACATGAGTTCACTGATAAAGGTTATATGAGATGATATGGATAATCGCAGCCAAGCAACGGGTCAGAGAGCATTTTATTTAGTCAGTACTAAGTCATTTTACTGACAAACGTCCTGTCTCCATCAGACCTGTTGTGTCTTTTTTACGTGTCAGGTAATTCATGCGAGTAGAATTGTTTGGATGGAAACCTGGTTAGTGTCTACACTTTTCACATGTACTGTATACGGTATACGGTTCAGAGGGAAAGAGTGAGTCTCTAACCTTGCCTGCGGCAAAACCTGCATGCATACCTTGAAATGACGTCCTCTGTCTGAGTCTCTCTCTTTATATCTCACCCCCTCACACACACACACATACTGGCAATGACAAACACACGCATAGGCTACTTGCAATCGTACACTCATATTCACAATGACACAAACACACACACTCACCACACACATACAGACTCATTGGTATTCTCCTGAAGAGGCAGAGCTCCATCTCAACTCATTTAACATTTGCAGTACAATGAGGATGGAACAGAGCTCACAATTAGACAGCATGGGGAAATGTGTTCATCTGTTCTTCTGGATCCTTCTCTCTCTCCCTCTATCTTTCTATCAATCTCTCTCTCTCTCTTTCTCTCGTCTTTCTACATACCGTTTCTCTTTCTCTCTCTCCCTCTCTCCCGCTCTCTCTCTCCCTCTCTCCCTCTCTCCCGGTCTCTCTCGCCCTCTCTTCTCATCACCATCTCTCCCTCTCTCCCGCTCTCTCTCTCCCTCTCTCCCTCTCTCCCGGTCTCTCTCGCCCTCTCTTCTCATCTCCATCTCTCCCTCTCTCTGACACACACACATTCTCTCAAGGATTTATTGGCAGCTTAAGGTATTTCGCCAGTTTTGGCATTGATATGAAAATGCTCCATTGATCGACCCATTTCTCTGAGCGGATTACAATAACATTGGACCATATGACAGAAAAATAGAGTTCCAACTCCCAGTACTGGGGAGAATTAATGTTCTCTCTGTTTTACCCCTCCAGCAACACTGGTTAATAAGCTTCTCAGGGGGCTTGTTTTTCCCATCATGAATAAACAACATTCTGCATTCTTGTTACATCTCGCAGAGAAATATATTTTTCCTTTAAATCTCCTATGCATCAGTGTTTCTCCTCTGTTGACTTTTTTTATGACACCTCAGAGGTGTCATGTGACTGTTACTCTCTGTTATTATCAATGCATATTCGCTTTAATAACTTGTCATGACGTTGGCCTGGGGGATAGGTTTATGACCGTCATAAATACCTCTTCCCCCCTTTTTCCTCTCTCTACCCTACTGAGGTTACATTTGCAAAACCCTTGGTTAACATAGAGATTCTGGGAACATCAGTAGGTGGGGGGAAATTAACTATATTCTGGTAATCTGAACAATTGATCATATGCGGTGGTGCTTAATGAATATTATATCAGTTCAGTTGTCATCTGAGACATTCTCATCAATGATAAGATGACATAAACTCTACAGTGGAAAGTCTACACATCAGAGTTATCGGATTCACATGAAATTGTTGTTCAATTTAAATGTTTGAATATGAAATTATTCATGATGGGATGAAATGTGATTTTAGCTTCTAAAATGTGATATTTGGGTT
Source organism: Oncorhynchus keta (assembly GCF_023373465.1). NCBI lineage: Eukaryota > Metazoa > Chordata > Actinopteri > Salmoniformes > Salmonidae > Oncorhynchus > Oncorhynchus keta. Next base: position 43,947,599 of record NC_068433.1, read on the forward strand.
TTCATAAGATAGGGCTGCTCAATCAGTGGCCCGCCCTTGTGAAGGGATATGGGCTATAAAAAAAATTCAAACACGCCCTTCTCTCCCTTCCTATATAAACCCTTGACTACAATATAACTTCCTGTTCCGAGGATGTAGGATGACGGTCATATGTCAGAATGGTTCAGATAATAACTACAGAACGAAGCCAACATCAGCGTGAGCTTTGGTTGCGAATGGTATGAACTTTGAACTCTTATTCACGACAGAAGTGATACCTCCTAGCCGTTGAGTTAGCAACAGCAGATGCAATGAGGGTTAAGAAGGAACAGACAGAGTATTCCGTCTATCACCCAATGACGTTACTACAACGAATCCAATTGACAACCAGTGACATTCTTCAAAGGACTCGGTTTGGCAACATGGCCTTCCATCTACCACCAACCTATCGAAGCGCAGCTCAGAGTAAATATTTATTGCATTTTCCTTTTCAAATGGGCAGTAATTTAGAATGCATCAGATGCTGTTGATTTACGATAGAACAGCTTCTCCCTGTGTCCCTCAGTCTTCCCGCTCTTTCACTCAAACCTTTGTGTAACAAGCTGTCATATCTGTTCTGCCCGCTAGGAACGTTTTCCTTTGTGACATAATTTGTAATCAAGTTATGATTTAATTATGTGTATGTGTAATTCTGTGTGATTAGTTAGGTATTTAGTAAATCAATAATTAAACCAATTTTGTATTGCTGATTCAAATTGTTAGCCAGGGTTCGTGCACTGAAGCTGTTCTGACTCGTGGTGGCTCAATGCCCTATTAAGAAAGATAAATAAGAATTTACAACTTTCAGATGAGACTAAATTAAGATGACGATTGACATTGACTGCTATTGATGTAAAATATTACTAGGTCTTTAAGAGTTTATTCGGAAGACAACAGCTCTATAAATATTATTTTGTGGTGCCCGACTCACTAGTTAATTACATTTACATGATTAGCTCAATCAGGTGATATTAATTACGGAGAAATGATTTTATAGACTAGCATGTCATATCACTTAATCCGGCATAGCCAAAGACACGACAAACGATACCTACAGTCGAAGTCGGAAGTTTGCAAACACCTTAACCAAATACATTTAAACTCAGTTTTTCACAATTCCTGACATTTAAACCGAGTAAAAATCCCTGTCTTAGGTCAGTTAGGAACACCATTTTATTTTAAGAATGTGAAAATGATTTCTTTCAGCTTTTATTTCTTTCATTACATTCCCAATGGGTCAGAAGTTTACATACACTCAATAAGAAACAAGCGAAAATAGTTCTGGCTGGTGCAGACACACAACAGAAAACAATCACCCACAAAACACAATAGAAAACCGGCTACCTAAATATGATTCTCAATCAGGGACAACGATAGACACCTGCCTCTGATTGAGAACCATACCAGGCCACACATAGAAATAGCAAATCATAGAAAAACTAACATAGACAACCCACCCAACTCACGCCCTGACCATACTAAAACAAAGACATAACAAAAGAACTTAGGTCAGAACGTGACATGTATGACAGCATCGTGGTCCCATGGTGTTTATACTAGCGTACTATTGTTTGTACAGATTAATATGGTATCTTCAGGCGTTTGGCAATTGATCCCAAGGATGAACCAGACTTGTGGAGGTCTACAATTTTGGGCTGATTTATTTTGATTTTCCCATGATGTCAAGCAAAAAGGCACTGAGTTTGAAGGTAGGCCTTGAAATACATCCACAAGTACACCTCCAACTGACTTAAATGATGTCAACTAGCCTATCAGAAGCTTCTAAACCCATGACATAATTTTCTGGAATTTTCCAAGCTGTTTAAAAGGCACAACTTAGTGTATGTAAACGTCTGACCTACTGAAATTGTGATACAGTGAATTATAAGTGAAATAATCTGTCTGTAAACAATTGTTGGATAAATGACTTGTGTCATGCACAAAGTAGATGTCCTCACCGACTTGCCAAAACTATAGTTTGTTAACAAGCAATTTGTGGAGTGGTTGAAAAACAAGTTTTAATGACTCCAACCTCCAAGTGTATGTTAACTACTGACTTCAACTGTATGTACATAATTGCCTCAATTACCTCGTCTAACCAGTGCCCCCACACATTGACTCTGTACTGGTACCCCCTGTATATAGTCTCGCTATTGTTATATTACTGCTGTTCTTGAACTACTTGTTACTTTTATTTCTTATTCATATTGTTTAAAACTGCGTTGTTGGTTAGGGGCTCGTAAGTAAGCATTTCACTGTAAGGTCTGCACCTGTTGTATTCGGCGCCAGTGACTAATACAATTTGATTTGTTAGGATTCTCAGAAGTCTCCATCTGTCTCACTGTCTCTAAATCTCGCTAGTCGTCTCTCTCCCCATGTCTTCTTAGTCTCTCTCTCTCTCCCGCTCTCTCTAGTCTAGACAAAGTGACAGCTGTGTGTTTGAAAGCCTTCTTTTTACCTCACTGCCTAAATCTTGCTCGTCCTCTCTCTCTCTCTCTCTCTCTCCCTCCCTTTCTCTGTTCCTCTCTCAGTCTCTTGTTTATTAAAGACCCAGTGTATTACAAAGTGTTGTTGTGTTTAGAGCATTCTGTCTGTTCTGTTTGTCTGACTTTTCTATATAAGCTGCTTATCCCTGTTGTCAGCGTTGTGTCTGGCCCCAAATACACCCTCTCCACCACCTCACCCCCTTGCCTCACCCTCTCATCCACTCCTGGAAAAGGAGAAAGTACCACATCACTATTAGTGACCATACAAAATACTCATCAAGGTCAGAACAAGGGTGAACCCCCTTTAACTGTTCACCCATGTACTCTCTACAATAAGCTTGTAATAATAAGTCTTCTCAGTATGAATAAAGTATAGATCATTATGTTTTCATAAGCAGCCCGAAAGGAGGGCATGTTTTGATTCATTTCCGTTTTGCTATTAAGTGTGCATATATGATAATTCAGCTTTTACAGGCCATAATTGCTGTCATTATGCGTGAGATGTGCATTGGCGCCTGGTGATTGAGCAGAGAGGCTGGGGAGCGCTCGTTATGCCAAACGACATGTTGACATGATTAAGCCCTACTGAGATTCTGTTCTGTTCCACGGAGCTGTGATATAGAGACTTGTAATGGCCCTTACTGACTGCTTCTTTTCTATGACTAACTGTTCATTTTCTATGACCCCTAGCTTCTTACTGGTTTGAAGTCCTTACCGACTGTTTCTTTCCCATGATGTCCTTACTGACTGTTTATTCTTTATGACCCCCAGTTCCTTATTGACAGGTGCTGTGCTCTCAGGCTTAATGGACTGGATCATTAGTGATCGTTGTTCCAAGTCCTTGAAGGTTGTTTGTTGTTGTCCTGCTGTCATTATACCCTGTATTGATGGTTTTCTAATGTGACTCCATTTCAAGAGTGATTGCTTTAGTAACATGGTTCAATCTACAGGTAATTGCCAAAATAAAGGAAACACTTGAGTAAATCAGGGATAAAAAGTATATTGAAAGGGTCATGTATAAAAATGCTAGGCAGGCCATTATTTTGGCCATTATTTTGGCTACTATGGCTATGCCCCCATAGGATGACAATGCCCCCGTAAATAGGGCACAAGTGGTCACTGAATTATTTAATGAAAATGATGTAAACCATATGCCATGGCCGTCTCAGTCACCAGATCTCAACCCAATTGGACAGTTATGGGAGATTCTGGAGTGGCGCCCGAGACACAATTTTCCACCACTATCAACAAATGATGGAACTACTCGTGGAATAATGGCATTGCATTCCTCCAGTAGAGTTCCAGACACCTGTAGAATCTATGCCAAAGTGCACTGAAGCTGTTCTGACTCGTGGTGGCTCAATGCCCTATTAAGAAACTTTATCTAGGTGTTTCCTTTATTTTGGCAGTGACCCGTCTGTCCTTACTGACTGGTTCTACCTCCAGTCCTGACTGTTTCTTGTTTCCAGATGACTGGAGGAAATTGTGTGTGTGAGTGTGTGTGTGCGTGTGATATTTCCCCTAGTCTCCTGGGGTCAGTGAGAGGACTTGCTGCTGCTAATGAAAACAACTGTGGCTGAAGATATGAGGAAAGCCTGAAGGGGGTTCTTACTGTTTAATGACATCTGGGTCATGTCCTGGCTTACACACACACACACACACACACACACACACACACACACACACACACACACACACACACACACACACACACACACACACACACACACACACACACACACACACACACACACACACACACACACACACACACACTCTCTTTCTTGCGCACACATACAGGCCACACACACACTCTCTTTCTTGCGCACACATACAGGCCACACACACACTCTCTTTCTTGCGCACACATACTGGCCACACACACACTCTTTCTTGCGCACACATACAGTACACACACTCTATTAGTAGATTGTAGATTGTAGATAGATTGTAAATACCAATGGCCCTTCTAATCTAAGCCAGCCCACACTCATACCTGTCTGTGTCTGGAGCAGGAGATGGGGGTTATGTGAGGTGAAGGTTGATGCTAGGGCCTCAGCATACAAACACTACCAGTGTGTTACACTCAAATAGACATGCTTTCAATTAAATCTCTAAAGGCCCTCCAAACGTTGACTCTAACCTCTAGACCACAGGTCAGGTCAGTATTATCTGAGAGGTCCTAGCTCCCTCTCTCCTCTCTACTCCCACTCGCCTTCACTCCCTCTGCCAGCTTGCTGCCAGCTCTTAGCAAATTGTTGGAAATACAATGCTATTTCTCTGTAAACAAAATTAACAACAGACTTTCTGCATGCTTATAGAAAAGGGCACTCAACAAGTACTACTGCACTGACACAAATGACTGATGATTGGTTGATAGAAATTGAGAATAAGAAGACGGTTGTATGGTTTTTCAAGCTCTGCCATATCGTGGATTCAGAGCTATCTACAGTATCTAATAGAACTCAGAAGCTTAATGGAAGCTTCTCTAATGTCAAACATGTAAAGTGTGGTGTACCGCATGGCAGCTTGCTAGGCCCTCTATTATTATTTTTCTTTTTTACCAATGACCTGCCATTGTAACGGCGTTCGTCTGTTGAAGGAGAAGCGGACCAAAATGCAGCGTGGTGGTTACTCATATTCTTTAATAAAGAATAGCATGATACATGAAATAACTATAATATACAAAAAACAACAAACGAAACGCGAAAACCTATTACAGCCTATCTGGTGAACACTACACAGAGACAGGAACAATCACCCACAATATACACAGTGAAACCCCGGCTACCTAAATATGGTTCCCAATCAGAGACAACGAGAATCACCTGACTCTGATTGAGAACCGCCTCAGGCAGCCAAACCTATGCTACACCCCTACTCAGCCGCAATCCCAATGCCTACAAAACCCCAATACGAAACACAACAAAATAAACCCATGTCACACCCTGGCCTGAACAAATAATTAAAGAAAACACAAAATACTAAGACCAAGGCGTGACAGCCATTGGCATAAAACAAAGCCTGTGTGTCCATTTATGCTGATGATTCAACCCTATACGTGTCAGCAACCACAACTAATGAAGTCACTGAATTACTTAACAAAGAGTTGCAGTCAGTTTTGGAATGGGTGGCTAGTAATAAACTGGTCATGAACAACTAAGAGCATTGTATTTGGTACAAATCATTTCCTAAGCTCTAGACCTCAGCTGAATCTAAAAATAAATGGTGTGGCTGTTGATCAAATTAAGGAGACTAAATTACTTGGTGTTACCTTCGATAAAATCAAATGTTATTTGTCAAATGCGCTGAATACAACAGGTGTAGTAGACCTTACAGTGAAACGCTTACAAGCCCTTAACCAACAATGCAGTTTTAAGAAAAATAAGTGTTAAGTAAAAAAAGAGATAAGTAAAACAATTATAAGGAGAAGAAGAAAAATAAGCAGCAGTAAAAGAACAGTAGCGAAAGCTATATACAGGGGGTACCGGTACAGAGTCAGTGTGCGGGGGCACAAGTTAGTCAAGGTAATTGAGGTAATATGTACCAGTAGTCTTGGTAAAATGTTGAATTAAGATACGGGAACAGTAGTCTTGGTAACATGTTGAATTAAGACAAGGGAACAGTAGTCTTGGTAAAGGGAAAGGTAGAGGTAAAGTAGGTGTAGGTAGGTGTAGGTAGAGGTAAAGTAACAATGCATAATAAATAGAGAGTAGCAGCAGAGTAAAAGAGGGGGGAACACCAATAAGACTAGCTTATGTGTCCGACCCCAGTAAGACTAGCTTATGTGTCCGACCCCAGTAAGACTAGCTTATGTGTCCGACCCCAGTAAGACTAGCTTATGTGTCCGACCCCAGTAAGACTAGCTTGTGTCCGACCCCAGTAAGACTAGCTTGTGTCCGACCCCAGTAAGACTAGCTTATGTGTCCGACCCCAGTAAGATTAGCTTGTGTCCGACCCCAGTAAGACTAGCTTATGTGTCCGACCCCAGTAAGACTACCTTATGTGTCCGACCCCAGTAGGACTAGCTTATGTGTCCGACCCCAGTAAGACCTGCTTATGTGTCCGACCCCAGTAAGACTAGCTTATGTGTCCGACCCCAGTAAGACTAGCTTGTGTGTCCGACCCCAGTAAGACGAGCTTGTGTCCGACCCCAGTAAGACTAGCTTGTGTGTCCGACCCCAGTAAGACTAGCTTATGTGTCCGACCCCAGTAAGACTAGCTTGTGTGTCCGACCCCAGTAAGACTAGCTTATGTGTCCGACCCCAGTAAGACTAGCTTGTGTCCGACCCCAGTAAGACTAGCTTGTGTGTCCGACCCCAGTAAGACTAGCTTATGTGTCCGACCCCAGTAGGACTAGCTTGTGTCCGACCCCAGTAAGACTAGCTTGTGTGTCCGACCCCAGTAAGACTAGCTTATGTGTCCGACCCCAGTAAGACTAGCTTATGTGTCCGACCCCAGTAGGACTAGCTTGTGTCCAACCCCAGTAAGACTAGCTTGTGTGTCCGAACCCATGTAAGACTAGCTTATGTGTCCGACCCCAGTAAGACTAGCTTATGTGTCCGACCCCAGTAAGACTAGCTTGTGTCCGACCCCAGTAAGACGAGCTTGTGTGTCCGACCCCAGTAAGACTAGCTTATGTGTCCGACCCCAGTAAGACTACCTTGTGTCCGACCCCAGTAAGACTTGCTTGTGTGTCCGACCCCAGTAAGACTAGCTTGTGTGTCCGACCCCAGTAAGACTAGCTTATGTGTCCGACCCCAGTAAGACTAGCTTGTGTCCGACCCCAGTAAGACTAGCTTGTGTGTCCGACCCCAGTAAGACTAGCTTATGTGTCCGACCCCAGTAAGACTAGCTTATGTGTCCGACCCCAGTAAGACTAGCTTATGTGTCCGACCCCAGTAAGACTAGCTTATGTGTCCGACCCCAGTAAGACTAGCTTATGTGTCCGACCCCAGTAAGACTAGCTTATGTGTCCGACCCCAGTAAGACTAGCTTATGTGTCCGACCCCAGTAAGACTAGCTTATGTGTCCGACCCCAGTAAGACTAGTTTATGTGTCCGACCCCAGTAAGACTAGCTTATGTGTCCGACCCCAGTAAGACTAGCTTGTGTCCGACCCCAGTAAGACTATCTTATGTGTCCGACCCCAGTAAGACTAGCTGTCACCATTGGAGTCAGCTAATGGGGATCTTAATAAAATCAAAATCTGCCGTTCACAGATCTGAGAGAGCATCAAAGGGAATTCCATAAGAAATCCATAAAAAGCTATCACTGAATTAGGCCTTTTCTGCACTCATTCGTTCCACGAACGTAAATCTCATCCATAATTCAGTCTGATGTATGGAATTATGTCATTGTAGTAATGTAATAAAAAAAGAATTATGGAGCGCCTTCATTGTGATGGAGTTTAATAATTCAAGTCAACACCACCAGGATCAAACAGCAGCAGAGGGGTTTTCAGTCAAGGACTTGGCGGGGGCTGAGATGGCCAGATTTAATAATGCAGATTTCTTCCACCGCCAAATAGCTTCATAAAAGTGTAAGACGGCTGACTATCCCTTGTCCCCTCCACCCACTCTGCTATTCATTAGGCCAAATGAAGGCTGTCACTTTAAGGATGGTTTGAGCACAAGGTGGGATGGCAGGATGAGGCTCTTAAGACAGACCTCCTCACACTAGCCAGGTCACCCAAGATTCAAGGCGTTCGTTCCGGTCACCAGGACGTCGGGACCCACCAGTAGGGGCAACACTGAGCGCTAATTACCATCAAGTAGGGGGTTGTGGATTGGGGTTGGCTGATGGGCGTAAACTGTGAGCTCCAGCTCTGAGGGTTGTGTGTTAAAGTCCGGTGCTAGGCACTCATTTTTATTTAAATTGTTTTAACCCTATCCCAAACCTTAACCCTTACCATAACCATTCAGAATGAATGCCTAAACTTTTAACCGTTGAAATCTGACCTTGAATACTAAAGTCATGTCAAAGCGTGAGATCTAGTTGCTCACTGAGAAAATGCCTTTCAAATTAGCGAGGGGACACACACTTTACACACACACACTTTACACACACATCAAGACAGCTTTTCAGTGGAGCAGAGCGAACAAACACGATCTATGATTCAGATGTAGCACCCCGCCATGGCTGCACCACAGAAAACACAAAATACCTCATCTCGGTTGCCCAGAAGTTAAATTCTCTCTCACAAGTTTGTCATTTGCTGTTTTACTTCTGGGGTGGGATGCCGTTAACAATTGTTATTACCTTTGTGCAAAGGAAGGGCACGTCGTCTCCACCCTCGCAAATGTAAACTCTTGGCCAAACCTCTCCCTTACGCTAATTTCGCCCATGTTCATCATGGCCAAAAAGGAAATACGGCCAATTTTGACTTTGTGTGGCTGCGGAATCTAGTGGAAACCATTTATCACGGGCTTGAAAATCACCACATCAGTTTAAGCAACAGCTTCGCCCAATCCTGATTCGTCCAAATAATCAATGACGAAAATCCAAAACCAGGAACTACTGCTGCTCACGTAATCACATAATTCTACGTGAGCCATGACAAGTTCTCGCCGTTTAATCCACCCACGAGAATCTGTCCACGAGAGATTCCGGAATACCTAAAACATTTAAGTAAAACTCTATTGAAATGAGTCTTTACGAATTGAGACACATGCACGCACATGAACACACACAAGTAGAGTGTGAAGCACGCTGTCTCTGTTGTGCACAGAGAAGAGATCACTGGGGCCAAAGAAAATCTTTACATTTCTCTGTTGTCTCCCCTGAAAGACAAGATAAAGGAAGAGGGATAAGAGAGAAAGACGCAAATGAGAGGAGAGATGGGTAGTGAGAAAACATAAGATACTGAAAAGATGTAAAAGGACTGGCCTCCACTCTTCTGGGAAGGCTTTCCGCAAGATGCTGGAACATTGCTGCTATAACAGCCTCCACTCTTCTGGGAAGGCTTTCCGCAAGATGCTGGAACATTGCTGCTATAACAGCCTCCACTCTTCTGGGAAGGCTTTCCGCAAGATGCTGGAACATTGCTGAAAGTTGGAAGCACAAAGTTGGAAGCACAGAATCATCTATAATGTCATTGTATGCTGTAGAGTAAAACTTTCCCTTGCCTTGAACCAAGGGACCAGGTCCAAACCATGAAAAACATCTTTCCTCCACCAAATTTCACAGTAAGAACTATGCATTAGGGATAATAGCGTTCTCCTTGCATCCGCCAAACCCAGATTAGTCCGTCGGACTGCCAGATGGTGAAGCGTGATTTATCCCTCCAGAGAACACATTTCCACAGCTCCAGTGTTCAATGGCGGCGACCTTTACACCACTCTAGCCGACACATGGCATGTGGTGATCTTAGGCTTGTGTGTGGCTGCTCGGCCATGGAAACCCATTTCATGAAACTCCAGACGAACAGTTATTGTGCTGACATTGCTTCCAGAGACAGTTTGGAACTTGGTAGTGAGGGTTGCAACCGAGGACAGACTGTTTTTGCACGCTCAGTGATTCAGCCTTTAGCGGTGCTGTTCTGTGAGCTTGTTTGGCCTACCACTTTGCGGCTGAGTCTTTGTTGCTCCTAGATGTTTCCACTTCACAATAACAGCTCTTGCAGTTGACTGAGGCAGCTCTAACAGGGCAGGAATTTGACAAACTGACTTGTTGGAAAGGTGGCATCCTATGAGGGTGCCAGTTTGAAAGTCACTGAACTCTTCAGTACGGGCCATTACACTGCCAATGTTTGTCTATGGAGATTGCATGGCTGTGTGCTCGATTTTATACACCTGTCATAAACGGGTGTGGCTGAAATAGCCAAATCCACTCATTTGAAGGGGTGTCCACACACTTTTGTAGTTTATGTTGAATTTGTACCTTTGAAATGTTGGATGCTGTCTTGAAATGTACTTATTGCTATCTCTATATTAGAATGTATTGATTACTTCCTTTACATGTATAAGAAATGTTGCTGTCTTCACAACGAAGGTTGAGTAGGAACTGTGTATGGAAAATTACTGAGTGAGAAGGGGAATTACAGAAAGTGTCATTGCTGAATATTAATATTTCTAAGGAAGGCGTTAAAGAGCAACAGTCTAGTATCAGTACCCGATGAGTAAGGCCAGTTGCTGTAGAACTAGGACAAGGAGGGATGTGGAATAAGGTCAACAGTTGAAGGGAGAAGAAACCTCTGGAGGGCTCCAGAGGGGCCCATCTCGAAGACCGTCTAACTGCAGTCCTATCTCACACACACACACTTCCATGGCCATAAAGGTTCTAGACTTATGCAGGGCCTGTTTTGTTCAGAACCTAACAGAAACAACATCAGAGCTTCAATCTAAAATCCAGTATAAGAAAAAAAGCTATTGGCTGGGCAGCACTGCAGATCTATCGACAGCTATCCGTTCAGTCTCCCATCCAGGTTTTCTTTTATTTACACATGTGCAATCTTAAGAATGATTGTCGAGAAATCTCCTATAGAAGTCATTCCAAAAGGTAGGTTCAACAGAGCCAATGAAATGTAACCATGCTTTATCAATCACATATCATCAGTGATGCTATTTAGGCCTATATACAGTCACATTTGGGAAGTCATCAACAGCTATTGTTTTAATTCAGCTCAGGATTCAACCAAAAATAGACAATACATATAGGCCTAGGTCAGCGTTTCCCAAACTCGGTCCTCCGGACCCCAAGGGGCGCGCGTTTTGGTTTTTGCCCTCTCACTACACAGCTGGTTCAAATAATCAACTAAACGTCAAATGAGGAATTCAACAAACAAATTCAAAGCGTAGAAAGAAAACTAGAAGAAGAGAGAGAAAGAGGTAGAAACTTAACGTGGAGGGTTCTTTGACGCCCCTTGCCTCATCTCAGCAAATGTGAAGAATACATAGGGAGAGAGATGTCAGAAGTCATTCAGTGCTCAGTGGGGAAGACAATGCATCTCCTCCCTGGAGAGAGACACAGATCTTTCTCTCCACTTCTATGGCTGCTTCAGAGCCGACACAACAACAGAACATTTCCCAATGCTGCAGGTGTGCCACACTGCACCACACTCTCATCGTGCTCTCTTTTCTCTCTCTCCTGTCTCTCACTCTCTCCTCTCTCTCACCATGTACAAACAAAGCTATGTGCCGCTGTGTACACAGTGATCAAGTAGGCAAACTTCAGTAATTAATTACAATCAATACGGGTGTGTACAGTATGTGTGTTTGGAGTGGAGGTAACTCATTGTGCCCGGAGGCTGGGCTCACCACTTGGCAAGGGCATCGCCACAGCAACTGTTGATCAGCAACAACAACAAAAAAGGTTGGTGTGTGGGTACCGGCTGACTATGGCTGATGGTAATATCATATGGCATTCAGGATCGTGTGGAAGGTTGCATATATTGAAAGGATGAATACAACACGCGGTTGGACAGAGTCTAGGGTTGCATACTTTCTTTCACATGTTTCACCTCAGCCCCTTTGGCAACTCTAAATTCGATCTGGAGAGCACCCAAAGTCATTTGTTATTGCACAGTTGGGGAAAGGGGGAGGGAGGAAGAAAGACAAATAGTGATTTGGTGCAGCTAGTGGAGCTGGTGTGTGGTGGGGGAAACATAATGATGGCTCTGCCTAAGACAGTATGGGAGGAAGAGGAAGAGAGAGAGGGAGGGAGGGAGATCGAGGGAGATGGAGGGAGACAGAGAGAGAGAGAGACAGAGACAGAGCAAGCGAGTGAGAGGGGGGCAGAGAGAGAGAGAGAGACACAGAGGGACAGAGAGAGAGAGAAGGGGGGACAGAGAGAGAGAGAGAGGGGGGACAGAGAGAGAGAGAGATTTGGGGGTAATGATCAAGGCAGAAATGTTTTAACTGGAAAAAACTGTTATCATGACAAATATCAACAAACCAGAAAGAGAGAGAGCTGTATGACTGTCTGTCAGATTGGAGATATGGAGCCGTGTTGTGCACCATCTCCTGTATGTTCACCCAAATCAGCATTTTAACCACAGACAGACAGACAGACAGACAGACAGACAGACAGACAGACAGACAGACAGACAGACAGACAGACAGACAGACAGACAGACAGACAGACAGACAGACAGATAGATAGATAGATAGACAGACAGATAGACAGACAGACAGACATTAAACATGACCACGAGTCTGCTGGATCTGTGTGTGTGTGTGAAAGCCCATGCATGCGCGCGTGTGTGTGCGTGTTTGTGCGTGCATTTGTGCGTTTGTCTGCGTGCGCTTGTGTGATGTGTCATTTGTGTGTGTGTGTGTGTGATGTGTCATTGTGTGTGTGTGTGTGTGTGTGTGTGTGTGTGTGTGTGTGTGTGTGTGTGTGTGTGTGTGTGTGTGTGTGTGTGTGTGTGTGTGTGTGTGTGTGTGTGTGTGTGTGTGTGTGTGTGTGTGTGTGTGTGTGTCTGTGTGTGTGTGTGTGTTCATTTGTGCGCTTGTGTGATGTGTCATTTGTGTGTGTGTGTGTGTGTGTGTGTGTGTGTGTGTGTGTGTGTGTGTGTGTGTGTGTGTGTGTGTGTGTGTGTGTGTGTGTGTGTGTGTGTGTGTGTGTGTGTGTGTGTGTGTGTGTGTGTGTGTCGTGTGTCTTCATTTGTGCTTTGAACTGTCTTCTTCTTTGAACTGTACCATGTATTAACAGTCTGGCTCACAGGAAGAGGAACATCCAGTATGTCTGACATACTTTTGCACTCTCAGTAGGGCCTCTCCACTGCAGCCAGCCTTATAGCTGGCCACATAACTTATTATTCTACTTCTACACAGTGAAACGCAAATGGGATCATCTACGGGGACTTCTGATGTTCGAATCTTATGACCTACTGGACCCCTTATATTTTGGTTAATTAATGCATTAGTTCTATACTGTAAAATATCAGATCTGCATTTTGCCCAAATGTATGTAAGTGTGTAGTACATGTTAGTGTGGCTGTGTTGGATACATGTTAGATCTACTGTAGCATTCCAGCTGATATAGACATCGAATGGAAGATCAGCATTAAATGTATGTTTTATGTGTGTTAGATCTCTGCTCCCCATGTGCTCTTTTGGCCCTTGGTGGTAATGGGACAGAGAGTGAGGTCGAGAGAGGAAGACCCCCTCTGTGAGGCACGGGGTCTCTGATGTTCACTCTGCTCCCTATACATCTTTAACGACATCATCACTGCTTGCCCCATAGCCCACCAGATAGAGGTCCGTATAAGCATGGCCAGGGTCGACGAGCGGCCCACATTCGGCCGAGCACTCATTAAAAGGGTAATAGCCGTTCAAAGGAAATGGCTCAAAGTATGTAACTATGTGTGATTAAATGTTAATGGATTCTGAGAGAGAACTTTTAGTATACATGGACCCTGCATTCACTTTGCATAGGAACTTGACTACCCCGGCACATTGGCAGGTATCAGAATATGCCAGTTAAAGCTGCATTATGTAACTTTTTGGGCAATCGGACCAAATTCACATAGAAACGTGATTTATAGATCTGTCATTCTCATTGAAAGCAACTCTGAGGAGTGGTAGATCTGTTCTATGGGTGTTATTTATATGCTTCCCACTCTTAAGTGGTGTTGTACACTGGCTTCAAACAGCTGAAAATACTATATTTTTGTGTATGGAAAATATATTTCACAGTGGTTGAGATGGTACAATGATTGTCTAGACAGTGACTGCTCATTTTGTCACAGGAATTTCTAATAGTTTGTCTAATTTAAGTTCATCAACCAGGAAATGTCATCATTGACCAGTGGCTGTTTGGCGAGAGTAAAAGCCAAATGAGGTCATTCTCCTTTGTGATCTGGCAACATACATAGTTACAGAATGAAAAGCTAGTTGTATCCAGCAACTAGGAAAACACACAGGCCATACACAGTTATGGTACGTAGAACTAGTTATGTTGTGATGGTGTTGAAATAAGGTAGAATTGGAGAATAAGGGGTGACATGAGGGATAAACTCTGTGAAAATGGGAGCGTTTGCAGGTATGGTTGAAAGGTGCTCTCAGAAAGCTGTGGAGGCAGAAACAGATCAGGATGCTAATGGTGAGAGAAAGGACACTTAGTTGCATGAGAGCTGAGTCCCTCCCTGTCATGTTCATTCATCCTTACAGAGGAAAGGGCAAAGGCAACAAGATCACGCACCCCTTGAAGCTAGATCTGTCTTATTAAAAAAAAAAAAACATGTAACCTTTATTTAACTAGGCAAGTCAGTTAATAACAAGTTCTTATTACAATGACGGCTACCTATTACCACTAGGCTACCTGAATCTGTCTCTGTCTCTGTCTCTGTCTCTGTCTCTGTCTCTGTCTCTGTCTCTGTCTCTGTCTCTTTCTCTTTCTCTGTCTCTGTCTCTGTCTCTGTCTCTGTCTCTGTCTCTGTCTCTGTCTCTGTCTCTGTCTCTGTCTCTGTCTCTGTCTCTGGCTCTGGCTCTGGCTCTGTCTCTGTCTCTGTCTCTGTCTCTGTCTCTGTCTCTGTCTCTGTCTCTGTCTCTGTCTCTCTCTCTCTGGCTCTGTCTCTGTCTCTGTCTCTGTCTCTGTCTCTGTCTCTCTCTCTCTCTTTCTCTTTCTCTCTCTCAAGTGATCCTGATACCAACACATACTCAGACACTCATATTCTCTCATACATTCTAACCCACACAAACATTGGCACACTGACTCACGTGGTGAATGGAATCTGGTGTTTACCATGCCCGAGCCAGCAGCCTTGATGGATTTAGTGCTGATGGGAAGGGAAAGACTGTGAAACTCATCAGTTAGAAACAAACTGGAGAGAGAGAGCCAGCACCTACACAACCATAGCCTACACGCACACACACACGTTTTGGTTGAATGCAACTGACCCGGTGTCCCCTTTCCTTCCTTCCCCTTCACACACACACACACACACACACACACACACACACACACACACACACACACACACACACACACACACACACACACACACACACACACGCACGCACACACACACACACACACACACACACACACACACACACACACACACACACACACACACACACACACACACACACACACACACACACACACACACACACACACACACACACACACACACACACACACACACACACACACACACACACACACACACACACACACACACACACACACACACACACAAGGAAGGAAGCCCTGCAAAAACAAACACAAATGTGTAGTAGAACTTTGTAACCAAAAAGGAGTAATGAATTGATTCACAGAACTTGAGGACCAGCCAACCTTTTGATACAGGATGCAGTGGTCCGTATTAAACCTGTAACCAGTGATAAAACTAATTACACTATAGGAGACGGCTTCCAAAGGTTTAAGAGAAGTGGCTGCTGCAATCTGGTAAATGGTGTCACCAAAATCAAGAACTGGCAGGAAAGTTGACTGTACAATCTGCTTCCTGCTATTTAGGGAGAGGCCAGATCTATTTCTAAATTGTAGCTTTTTTAACTAGCTCATCCGTATATGTTTTAAACAGACTTTGTCAAATGCCCAGAAACTATTCCCTACAAATAATCACACACATATACCTACACACAAACAGGAGAGAGCCAGCACGTACTTCCCCTCACCCCAGCGTATACAGTATGAAATATTGATACAGAGGAGAAGGCTGTGTTGGTTGGAACGAGAGGCGGACCCCAGGCCTCCACTGTAATGAAATCATAATGTTTGTAGCCCTGCGGCTATCCATCACACCGCTCGCTAATGTCGACACTGCTCGCTTTTTCTTCCAGGCCTGTCCCAGCTACGGCACTCCGTTCTGGGCTAGGAGATGACAGGAGACGGGGGAACAGACACAGAGCCAATGTAAACCTCTCGAACTAGGTTATTAAGAGAGACCACAAGCTTTGCCAAAATAAACACCGACTGTTCTACGGGGAGACTCTGTTGTGACTGATATTGCATCACTTGCTCTGCATTCAGATCCCCTGCTAATAGTACATTCAATTGCACTCATCACAGTTCAATGGTTCTTATTCTGACTAACATCATGAAAGGTATCCAATGATGACCCAGGAGCAGCCATCTTGACAGCTGGGAGTCAGTGTGTCTGTCATGGACGTGTTCTGACCAGCCAGTGCTTGTTGTTGTGGCGATTGGACTGCTACCCCAGACAGGAAACATCAACAGTCAGGATCTGAGAGAATCTGCAGGCAGCCTCCACACACAAACTCACACTCACACAAACATGCTCGCTCGCTCGCTCGCACGCACACACAGACAGAGACACATACACGCACACACACACGAGGCGTACCCTGCAGTAGGTAAAAGAGACTGTCAGTTATGATTCCAAGCACACACACAACCACACACACACGCTTCAGACAGCCTGATGGTGTATGATGAGTTTCTCCAGTCCACTCTAAATCTCCTCAGTAAATAAGGATGATGACGAAGTTGGTGTTGATGGTGATGAAGGGTGGTCTTCACTCATGCTGGTAATACTGAGTGAGAGAGGGATGAGTAAAGGAGAGCAGAGGAGAGGAGAGTCTATCCACCCAGCCATCAAATTACACCTCCATGAAAGGGGAAGTAGCCGTGGTTACGGTTGCCATATAGAGACAGTGCCATCTCAGAGCTCTGTGATTTGATTCACTTTTAGGATCAGCCAATGACACGCTGGCAGATCACCTGTGGCTTGGTAAACTGACTAATCAAAACTGACTTTGATGCATAGTGAAACACAGATTAAAGTTGGAGTTAACTAAGGTTGTACACTTGTACAGTGTAATATAATCATTGTAAAGTGTTAACGAGGGCTGTTCAAGGTATACAACCTTGGTGCTCCTTTGCTGAAGAGAGAAAATATCCGTTCTCCAGATGAAGCGGAATAAGAAGAGTGAAAGAGGGAGACAGAGGGGGTGGGAGGTGAGAGAGAGAGAGAGAGAGAGAGAGAGAGAGAGAGAGAGAGAGAGAGAGAGAGAAGGAAAGAGGGGGAGAAGAGAGATAGAAAAAGAGAGGGAGGGAGAGAGAGGGGGCTGAGAGAGAGAGATGGAGAAGGGGGGGAGAGAGAGAGCGGAGAGAGGAATAGCATGCTCCATATGAGAGGTAAACAGTCCCTCAATCACATGGGCAGAAATAAAACCTCCCCAAAAACCAGGGAGCCCTTCGAACCACCGTTTAGATTTGAAAAAGACACTCAACCATCTGCCATCCCCCTGGTCTCCATATTCTCCTGTCTTCTTAAGTTTGTCATCCTATCTGCCAGTCATTCATAGGGGGCTCTGTCATCCAAATAGTTATTCAGACAGATGGTTCTGGGAAAAGACTGGAAACTCCAATATCCCACAGTGGTTTAGACAATTACGATCAGCGTCCTGCAGCTGTTTTATAGAGCCCACACACGCACGCACGCAGGCACGCACACACACACACACACACACACACACCCCCCTCCATTTCTTTTGAACATAATCACGGCTACTGAACGAAGAGCTGTTTGGAGCCAGCTCATTTAAGTGAATGAAGCAGACTCAAAAGGCCTGAAATGCCCTTCTCTAGTAAAGGTATTTGCATCACCACCTAATCATCCCCAGCTTACAATTGGCTCACTCATCCCCCCTCCTCCTCTCCCCTGTAACTATTCCCCAGGTCGTTGCTGTAAATGAGAATGTGTTCTTAGTCAACTTACCTGTTAAAATAACAGTATAACAAAATAAATAAAAGATAACATTGAGCAGGGGAGGGCAATCATTTTGGGTCGAGGGCCACATCAGCATAACAACAACAAAAATTTGGACTGAGTTGTTCGCCAAAATAAAAATTGGGGTTGAGTTAAAGGGTAGTCATTTTCAAATATAAGCTATAGGTACGTTATAGTGTATACATGCTTTCTACTTGGTTTAAGTTACATTCATGATTTTGGGCCAAAACCTAAAGTTGATTTTCTTTGCAATATCGACCAATAGCATAAAAAAATGTATTATTCATCGAATGACATTTTTTACCATGTCAAATGACTTCATTATGGGAAAGATTTATTTGATTTTATTTGCATCAGAAAGGTATCGAAAAACTTGGGACAACATCACTAAAAGAGCATCAGATAATAATTGTGTGTGTGTAGAAAAAAGATTTGAGGTTTTATCACGGTTCCTTCCTTTGTGTCCTGTGTCTTCAGGAATGGGGTCCTGGTAGCTAAAAGACCCAACCATTCAAAGGCTAGAGCCAGATTTGGAGTAAGAGAACAGAAGCTGCTCCGCTTGTCAAAGCCGGAGATGGTCACAACTGCTAAATAACCCACAAGAGGAGGAAGGCACGATAACAGAGAAATGATGTATAGTTAAACAAACATATGCCAAGTTCTCGAGGCCCCTGATGATGTGAGGCTCCAGGCATGAGATGCCTGATGGTAAATCCGTCACTGCGTGACACCTTCTGTAATTGAGATGCATTCAGCCATATGGACCATCAGAGCTTTCAATGGAATTTCATAACCCTCACCACGTACATTTAGCCAACCTTGTTCTCTCTCTATTTCTCCTGGCCGCTTTGTTTATTAAAGCACTTCCTTGGTCAATAACCGTATGGCACGGCTAGCAGATAGTGGGTGACATCGTGACTGGTGTGGAGAGTGACGCAGTGGGAGTCTGAGGGGAATGGCGAGGAGAACGTGTGTGTGTGTGTTGCGTGTGTGTGTGTGTGTGTGTGTGTGTGCGTGCTTCTCTGGGTGAATTGGCTTCTATAGGTAGTTGGCAGCTACTACAAAGCAAATCCTGAGACGCAAAATGGGAATATGATCAACCCACTCGACACTGAAGATAAAGTCCTGTCCTTGATCACTGCTGAAGAACCCATTCCTACACATAAGAGATTCTTAACTAAGTGCTGTATCTGTCATGCCTATGGCGTTAGTGCTGTGTTCAGTGCTATTAGTGCATGTCTGCAGCTGGTAGTAAACTGTGGTTGTAGTGTGTAAAGAGCAGCGTCGAGGTCTGTTGTAGTGAATAACTACATGGATTCAGCCCAGTAGAGCTCACCTCTCCTTCTCTTCACGCCTCGCATCCATTATTTCTCTCTCTCTCTCTCTCTCACTTTTTTTCCGGCCCCTGCTCTCTCTCTCTCTCACTGCTTTGTGTTATTTTTCCTTCTCTCTCTCTCTCTCTCTCTCTCTCTCTCTCTCTCTCTCTCTCTCTCTCTCTCTCTCTCTCTCTCTCTCTCTCTCTCTCTCTCTCTCTCTCTCTCTCTCTCTCTCTCTGAAATCATTTTTTCACCTTGCCGGGGGCAGAATATGAAAGACGATCTGATGTGTTTCATTTATCAGTTGCGGTTGGGGGCCACCCACACACCGGGCACTGACCCAGGCCCACACAGCCATGATCTGACAGGGTGCTGGGAGAGAGGGGAGGGGCGAGTGAGTGAGTGGGAGGTTAATGTCTAACGCATCTTTTTGGGGAGGCAGACAACACTGCAATGCTGCACTACCAACATTACAGGAAAACAGAGAGAGAGATTGGGAGAATACATTGAGAGGGCATGCAAGAGCGATGGAGTGAGGGGGGGTAAGAGTGGGAGAGGAAGAGGGGGTGAGAGCAGGTGTGGAAGAGGAAGGGGGTGAGAGCGGGTGAGGAAGAGGGGTGAGAGCAGGTGTGGAAGAGGAAGGGGGGGTGAGAGCGGGAGAGGAAGAGGGGGTGAGAGCAGGACAGGAAGAGGGGTGAGAGCAGGTGTGGAAGAGGAAGGGGGTGAGAGCGGGAGAGGAAGAGGGGGTGAGAGCAGGACAGGAAGAGGGGGTGAGAGAAGGTGTGGAAGAGGAAGGGGGTGAGAGCGGGAGAGGAAGAGGGGGTGAGAGCAGGACAGGAAGAGGGGTAAGAGTGGGAGAGGAAGAGGGGGTGAGAGCGGGAGAGGAAGAGGGGGTGAGAGCAGGTGTGGAAGAGGAAGGGGGGTGAGAGTGGGAGAGGAAGAGGGGGTGAGAGCAGGTGTGGAAGAGGAAGGGGGTGAGAGTGGGAGAGGAAGGGGGGTGATAGCAGGACAGGAATAGGGGTGAGAGCAGGACAGGAAGAGGGGTGAGAGCAGGTGTGGAAGAGGAAGGGGGGATGAGAGCGGGTGAGGAAGAGGGGGTGAGAGCAGGTGTGGAAGAGGAAGGGGGGTGAGAGCGGGAGAGGAAGAGGGGGTGAGAGCAGGACAGGAAGAGGGGGTGAGAGCAGGTGTGGAAGAGGAAGGGGGTGAGAGCGGGAGAGGAAGAGGGGGTGAGAGCAGGACAGGAAGAGGGGGTGAGAGAAGGTGTGGAAGAGGAAGGGGGTGAGAGCGGGAGAGGAAGAGGGGGTGAGAGCAGGACAGGAAGAGGGGGTAAGAGTGGGAGAGGAAGAGGGGGTGAGAGCGGGAGAGGAAGAGGGGGTGAGAGCAGGACAGGAAGAGGGGGTGAGAGAAGGTGTGGAAGAGGAAGGGGGTGAGAGCGGGAGAGGAAGAGGGGGTGAGAGCAGGACAGGAAGAGGGGGTAAGAGTGGGAGAGGAAGAGGGGGTGAGAGCGGGAGAGGAAGAGGGGGTGAGAGCAGGACAGAAAGAGGGGGTGAGAGCAGGTGTGGAAGAGGAAGGGGGGTGAGAGTGGGAGAGGAAGAGGGGGTGAGAGCAGGTGTGGAAGAGGAAGGGGGGTGAGAGTGGGAGAGGAAGAGGGGGTGAGAGCAGGACAGGAATAGGGGGTGAGAGCAGGACAGGAAGAGGGGGTGAGAGCAGGTGTGGAAGAGGAAGGGGGTGAGAGTGGGAGAGGAAGAGGGGGTGAGAGCAGGACAGGAATAGGGGGTGAGAGCAGGACAGGAAGAGGGGGTAAGAGTGGGAGAGGAAGAGGGGGTGAGAGCAGGTGTGGAAGAGGAAGGGGGGGTGAGAGCAGGTGTGGAAGAGGGGGTAAGAGCGGGAGAGGAAGAGGGGGTGAGAGCGGGAGAGGAAGAGGGGGTGAGAGCAGGACAGGAAGAGGGGGTGAGAGCAGGTGTGGAAGAGGAAGGGGGTGAGAGTGGGAGAGGAAGAGGGGGTGAGAGCAGGACAGGAAGAGGGGGTGAGAGCAGGTGTGGAAGGGGAAGGGGGTGAGAGTGGGAGAGGAAGAGGGGGTGAGAGCAGGACAGGAATAGGGGGTGAGAGCAGGACAGGAAGAGGGGTGAGAGCGGGAGAGGAAGAGGGGGTGAGAGCAGGACAGGAAGAGGGGGTGAGAGCAGGTGTAGAAGTGGAAGAGGGGATGAGAGCGGGAGAAGAAGAGGGAAAGGAAGCCCGTGGTGGAGGGAGATAAAGAGAGATAATGAGGGAGCTGCAGTGGGAAAGAGATAGATGGAGAGAGCAGAGATTGATAGAATAAATGAAGAGGTAGAAAGAGAGGGAGCGGCAGAGAGAGCTGCAGTACAGCAGCTAAAGTTGTCTGATCCAGGTGTCTCCACATCTCTCTTCCCTGACTGCTGAGACTGTGCTTCTGAATGTATTTTCTGTGTAGTGAAAAACAACATCTAACTTCCCTCCAACTCAACATCCCCAGTTTCCACAACATCCCCAGTTTCCACGTCTTTCTTCCGTTACAACTAGCAGCAGCAAAGGATTCCACTGCCAACAGTGGAGCAAACTCAGGTTGAAACAGAGCAGTCAGATGAAGAAAACTGGATAGCGAGATTGACAGAACACCATCTGTGTGAAATACCCTGCTAGGGCCCTGAATAACATACTGTAGTATAGTTTGAAGGTGTGCATTGCAATGCAGAGACTCAACAGAGAAACAGAGAAAGATAACATAATCAATAGATCTCAACATATGACCTGACGTGCCGTATGAATCTGTTTGCCCATAAGTACTGGTCCAGAGTCAGATTTCCCTCCTAAATCATTAAAACACAGAATATTAAACTGACTCAGGAACAGTGGCAGAGTATTTCATCTCACCTGGAGACCACAGACCTATCAGAAAGCATTGTCTCCAAAGAGCCGCAGGGTTTGTCCCAAATGGCACCATATTCCCTATATAGTGCACTACTTTTGACCAGGGCCCAGAAGGCTCGGAACAAAAGTAGTGCACTACATAGGGAATAGGGTGACATTTAAAGGGGCAATCTGTAGCTGCTACATACATTGTTGGACTTATAAATTAATTATATATAACCATTGATTCATGAAAAATATAACTTGTGAGCTTCGTTCAACTGTCATACCTCATCAGAGCCCAAAACATAAGCGTGTTTTACTCCAATTTTTTTTTTACCTTTATTTAACCAGGCAAGTCAGTTAAGAACTTATTCTTATTTTCAATGACGGCCTGGGAACAGTGGGTTAACTGCCTGTTCAGGGGTAGAACAACAGCTCGGGGGTTTGAACTCACAACCTTCCGGTTCCTAGTCCAACGCTCTAACCACTAGGCTACGCTGCCGCCCCAGTAGAATGTGCTGACAAGTCACAATGTTAATGTGAATGAGAGCCGCAGATGAGATGCTGTTGATTTATCCCTGTATGATGTGACAGTAAGGCCTTGTCGGCTGTGATATTTACTGGCCCCAGTCGATAGAGACCCACTGCAGGAATACAAAATAAAGGCTTAGAGCTCTCTCATCACCTCATCTCCCCGAAACCTGATTTTGATGCATCAGGACCAAATCATTAGTGGAATATTCTAAAGATTTTCTCAGAAGAACCACAGTAAGTAAAGAGGTTTAAAAGTTAAAGCGTGTGTGTGTGTGTGTGTGTGTGTGTGTGTGTGTGTGTGTGTGTGTGTGTGTGTGTGTGTGTGTGTGTGTGTGTGTGTGTGTGCGTGCGTGTGTGTGTGTGTGCCTGCATGTGTAGCGTCAGGGGAGGGGTGATGCCCCTCTCTGGTGGACTGCCAGAGGGTTTATAGTTTTGTGTCCCCAGAACAAAGCCAACAGAGACTTATACATCATCCACTGGCTCCATTGTTCTCCAGAAGGCAGAGGGCACCCTGACAAGCTTCTCATCACAATAGGGTGGCCTGAGGTAACACTGGCCTTGGCACCATCCATCAGCTGCCAATATGAATCATTTACTGGCCCCATGAATTGATTTAGAATAGAATCTCATTGGCAGTTAAAAAAAGACCTAAAAACCATTAATACAGAACTGGGCTCGTAACCTGCAATTAAAGCCGACAACAGAAACTGAGCATTTACTATCATTTATTTTAATGCATTTCTTCAGATTATCATGTTCATTACACATTCAAATAAACAGATGCACCACTTATTCCATACCATATGTCACATGAAAGCTTGTAATTTGACCAACGAGCTGTAATGTTCCACCGAGACCGTGCGGCATTATTTAAGGGCACTAGGAGGAGACGACTGCCCACTGAGTGGGCAGTAAATAGAGTACTAGTGTCTCACCACTCCCAGCCCTGCATGTGTATCTATCTCACTCTAGATTCATTACGCACATAGCCTATGTCCCAAATGGCTCCCTAGCCCCTATGTAGTACACTACTTTTGACCAGATCCCAGTGGGCCATAGTGTACTGTATATACAATTTGGGATGAAGGTAATGATTAACGTTTTAGAAATGCAGGGGAGACGAGAGAGAGGAAAAACACATTGGACACAGAGGTATTTCATGTCTTCAGATCTGAATGCATTTGCATAGGAGAGCTCTCATTAGCATGGCGTGTCATTACTTTCATGGAGGGAGGTGGGTGGGTGGGGGTGGGGGGGGTGATTACATAGGGGTTCTCCATTTTGAGAAAATGCCAGGGTGTTTAAACACTGAACAAAAATATAAATGCAACATGCAACAATGTCATTGATTTACAGTTCATATGAGGAAATCAGTCCATTCAAATACATTCATTAGGCCCTAATCTATGGATTTCACATCACTGGGAATATAGATATGCATCTGTTGGTCACAGAAACTGTCGCTTGGGCCTCACAATCGGCCTCAAAATCTCATAATGGTATTTCTGTGCATTCAAATTGACATTGACAAAATGCAATTGTGTCCGTAGCTTATGCCTGTTAAAGCCTGCCCATACCATAACCCCACCGTCACCATGGGACACTGTTCACAACGTTGACATCAGCAAACCGCTCTCCCACACACAACGCCATACATGTGGTCTGCGGTTGTGAGGCCGGCTGGATGTAACGCACCTGCTACTATACCCCGTTCAAAGGCACTTCAATCTTTTGTCTTGCCCATATTCACCCTCTGAACGGTACACATTCGCAACCCACGTCTCAATTGTCTCGAGGCTTAAAAATCTTTTTTTAACTTGTCTCCTCCCCTTCATCTACACCGATTGAAGTTGATTTAACAAGTGACATCAATAAGGGATCATAGCTTTCACCTGGATTCAACAGGTCAGTTTATGTCACGGAAAGAGCCGGTGTTCCAAACGTTGTCCTCTCAGTGTATATGACATGTGGTACAGTACTTCATATGCAGTATATGTGTACGTGTACTGTACTTATACCTGTGTGCGTTCATATGAGGATAATGTGCCTTCCACAGAAAGGGCTAAGTAAATAGCCTCCACCCCACGGCCGTTCATATCCCTCTCAAGTCTTGCCTAGTTAAATAAAGGTTCAATGAAATGAATAAATGAAACGCCAACGCCATCTTACGATTTGTTTGTTCCACAGCGACGGGCGACTGTGGAGCGCATCGGTCAAGAGCGGTGCTCTCTCAGATGAATGGGCTCTCCACCGCGGTTGCTGTGAAGATGAATGGGGTTCGAACGCGTTCCGGCTGTGCTCAGATTTGTCTGGTGTCTAAGGAGGATGGAATCTGACCTACGCTTGAACTCGTAACAGAAGGAGAGAGAGAGGAAAAGAGAGGGGGGGATGTGGAGAGAGTGAGTGGGAGAGAGCGAGAGAGGGAGAGAGAGAGACAGAGAGAGAGAGAGAGAGAGAGAGAGAGAGAGAGAGAGAGAGAGAGAGAGAGAGAGAGAGAGAGAAAGAGGGGGGATGTGGAGAGAGTGAGTTAGAGAGAGAGAGAGAGAGAGATGGGCAAAGACAGAGACAGATAGATGGAGATAGATAGAACACCTATGTAATCACTCCCCCTCTTCTTCTCTCCCTCTTTCTCTCATAAATCTTATACACTCACCTTTAAATACCAATCTGTAGAGGACACTCTATAGAGGGTTATGGGACGAGACAGTGAGGGAAACACAACCCAAACTCATCCCCTCAACCCTGTACATCACACACACACACACACACACACACACACACACACACACACACACACACACACACACACACACACACACACACACACACACACACACACACACACACACACACACACTGTGCCAGAGTGTGGCTGTTTTATCCTGAGAGAGTTCAGCCGTGACCCAGAGTCACACACTTCTGATCTTAGTGCTCTTACTGTCACTTTCGTCTTGTGTAACCATCCGTTCCAGCTCCGACAGTCCTACTCTCTCTCTAATGGGTTGAAAAGGCCAGAGACGGGGACTTTGGTCTGGACCTAAGCATTCCACACCCGTGGCTAGTGGAGGGTGTCTGTAGTGTGTGTGTGTGTGTGTGTGTGTGTGTGTGTGTGTGTGTGTGTGTGTGTGTGTGTGTGTGTGTGTGTGTGTGTGTGTGTGTGTGTGTGTGTGTGTGCGTGCGTGCGTGCGTGCGTGCGTGCGTGCGTGCGTGCGTGCGTGCGTGCGTGCGTGCGTGCGTGCGTGCGTGTGTGTGTGTGTGTGCATAAGCGTTGAAGGATTTGCCCTGTTTGTTGTGGTGCGGTCTTATCTAAGCAATCACAGACAGATATTTCACAGAAGACCATTTTCCAGTACTGTAACACTGTAAATGTGTGTAAGCAGAACAAGGAAAAGAGAGGGAGGTGGATGGGAGCCTGCATGGTGGGAGAGGGAGGTAGAGAGGGGAATGAGAGGATAGGGAGGGTAAAGGGATGGAGAAATAGACAGAAAAAGGGAAAGACAGAGAAAGACAAGGGGTGGAGGGGATTAACTCTGGTTCAAACAGAGATAAACAGATTTAGACAACGATGATGACTGATGAGTGTCTGGCACTGAATCAAACAGAGGGTGTGTGTGTGTGTGTGTGTGTGTGTGTGTGTGTGTGTGTGTGTGTGTGTGTGTGTGTGTGTGTGTGTGTGTGTGTGTGTGTGTGTGTGTGTGTGTGTGTGTGTGTGTGTGTGTGTGTGTGTGTGTGTGTGTGTGTGTGTGTGTGTGTGTGTTGAGTATGTGCGTCTGTTTGGGTATTAATCAAAACTTCTCACAGGGGCAAAGGCAGTCATCATTCTAAAACATCTGGACAGTCACAAGCCGCACGACAATCACCATATCTCACAAAGGCAACCAAAATGTTATCAAATGTTCAGGCGCCTGCTTTAAGCTGCTTAGGAGGAAATATCACTGTTCTGACTTGACTTAAATGTGAAGTCACAGTATGAAATACCATGTCACAGCTGCATATTTCAGGGAAAACAATAGGAGGTTCTATATTTTTCTTAAGCCAACCTGACACTGTTCTACTCTAGTCATGTGCTATGTGATTTCAGGGCCGCGCGGAACCTCCATCAAGACCTTGGGAGCCCACACCTCCTCCCCCCTCCCCTTTACTCCACCCCTGAGCCCTGAACCAAGGCATTAATATTAATCTATCGCCCCATCTCTCCGTTTGAAATCATCTCTCTGTCTGAAATTCTGTCGTCCGGTATGGAAGGAGAGAAGGAGAGAAGGAGCCGTTCCTAAGATCAAATGTGACCTTAATGATAATAAATGGCATTCCTGGAGAAGGGGAGAAAGAGAGCGAGAGAGAGTGGAGAGCGAGAGAGAGTGGAGAGCGAGAGAGAGTGGAGAGCGAGAGAGTGGAGAGCGAGAGAGGGAGAGAGAGAGAGTGGAGAAAGAGGGGAGAGAGAGAGGGAGAGAGAGAGTGGAGAGCGAGAGAGGGGAGAGAGAGAGTGGAGAAAGAGGGGAGAGAGAGAGGGAGAGAGAGA
Source organism: Oncorhynchus keta (assembly GCF_023373465.1). Taxonomy (NCBI): domain Eukaryota; kingdom Metazoa; phylum Chordata; class Actinopteri; order Salmoniformes; family Salmonidae; genus Oncorhynchus; species Oncorhynchus keta. The sequence goes on from NC_068433.1 coordinate 43,975,006, forward strand.
GTGGAGAGCGAGAGAGGGGAGAGAGAGAGGGAGAGAGAGAGTGGAGAAAGAGGGGAGAGAGAGAGGGAGAGAGAGAGTGGAGAGCGAGAGAGGGGAGAGAGAGAGAGTGGAGAAAGAGGGGAGAGAGAGAGGGAGAGAGAGAGTGGAGAGCGAGGGAGGGGAGAGAGAGAGACAGACAGAGTAAGAGGTGAGGGGAAGGGAAGGGAAGAGAAACTGGGGTAGAGAGACAGAGGGAGGGAAAGTGTGTGATAATGGAGTGATAGTGGGAGAAAAAAAGAGTGACTGACTGATTAAATGATGCAGGGGGAATATTTAAACGTGTCAGTCCCTTCCTCTCTCTTTCTCTCTCGCTCTCCTGGCAGCTGTTTTTGATTAGGCTGAGCAGGTTGTCAGAAAGTCCTCTCTTGCTCTCCCTGTCTCTTTCTCACTTTCTCTCTCTGTTTCTTTTTTCAGAGTTGATCCAGCTTTGCAAGTGTGATTTGATCTCTTGAAGAGCAGAACTTGTCTCCGATGGATTATGCCTGAGTCGGTGCCGCCTGCCCTGCCGTATAACTAAAGTTTTAAAGCCCATCCGTGGGGCTGTCACCTTACCACAGGGAGTCCATGGTGTGTCTGAGTCAAATTGCTGCTATGGTAGTTTTGTCCAGACCGTCCTGAACAGAGGTGAAGAAGGAGAAAGTGAAAACTCAGCAGTGTGTGTGATGGACCAAGAAGGTGGGCTCTGTTCACAGTAACTCGAAATAGCCCACAGCTGAAGAAGATGGGTAAGACAACAACTCAATGTCCGAGGGAACATCAACTTTAAAGTACTGCACTGTCACTGGTAATGAAAGCATGAAGGGATCAATCACCAACGGAGGTCATCACCACTGACACTGCATCATGCAGATATACCCACTCCCTCAGCGAGTGTCACTCGTCCAGCCTGGTCACACCCGATGCACTGCAATATTAGACGTTTGTCCAGGTCCCCAGGACGTCGGACAGCTTATTAATCAATGACAGTGTGTCCCATTTTGGCACCATTTCTAAGATGCCTAGGTGTGACCGTAATCTGCCATGTCAGCGGTACAGGTAGGTAAATACTGTATGGTTTAGCTCAGTGATGTCGGGTTATATCAGCGTGTCTCAATGGCACAGTAACAGAAGGGGCTAAGTGTGTCTTTGTTTTATTTGGCAGAGCCAGACAATAACATCAAGGAGCCCCCACTGATGAAAGAGCGAATAGCTACAGTAGCTGTGTCTGTTGTTATCACACGCCCGGCCGCAGGCACACCACACACACAGTCACACACACACACAAGCATATCTACATAGACACACACACACACAGTCACACACACACAAACATTTCTACATAGACACACACACACAGTCACACACACACAAACATTTCTACATAGACACACACACACACACACACACACACACACACACACACACACACACACACACACACACACACACACACACACACACACACACACACACACACACACACACACACATCATTCTTAACACTCATGAAAACTGTGCATGCAGCAGACTAAGACAATCACAGATATTTATTGAGATAAAGGAGTGCTGAAATGGTTTGAGATGACAATCATTCTGGGTCAAATTTCCAGTCTCAGCAGTTTAAAAGCAGTAGCCTGGAGTGAAAAAGCTTATTTCAATCACACTTGAAATGTCCTCTGTTTTCAGCCATCACAATTTCCCCTGATTTGAGAAGCGAAGTAAATTACAGTGTAAGTGTAAAAAATAATAATCATAGCCATCTGAGAAACAACTTAGCCTGATTAAATTAGACCATTAGACAGTGGAGTAAATTAGAGTCTCGCCCAAGGGCACAGACAATAAACTGAATCAACTGTTTTGGGACAAAGTGTGTATTTATTTTTTCACTTTAATTTCCATTATACCACACATCCTTTAGATTGTGATGCAGACCGCATCGCACATTATCCAGAGCAACTTAGAGTCGTGAAAGTATGTGGAGTAAATATGTCAAAGTGCTTTATTGCAGAACCTCACATTCAAATGGCTGAACCTCATAATCCCTCAATTCTAATGGGAATGGGTCAAGTTGGTATGATACACCAGTTGCGTGCCTACTGCCTCTACCAAGCTGGCATCCCATGGTCCAAGAGAGCAGAGCAGAGAGCACTATGGGTAATATTGTGTATCCAGGCATCCAGGAAGCCAGCGTTGCTAAGGAGGCTTGACTTCATCAGAATGGATACATGCAAATCCAGATTGTAGGCTGTGTGTTGAGCGAGCGTTTCCATGTTAGTCAGATCCTGTTGATAGAGACGGGGAGGCTGATAATCTACTCCCTGCTCTTTAGAAAAACCTGGTTGTGTTTCTGAGTGAAGCGTGCTACAGTATGTCACACACTCTGGCCTGGAACGTGTCCTTTGCAAGGAGAAGGAAATATACCATCCAAACACCGTTTGATGCCGCCACATACACTGAGTTTACAAAACATGAGGAACTCTGCTCTTTCCATGACACAGACTGATCGGGTGAATCCAGGTGTAAGCTATGATCCCTCATTGATGTCACCTGCTAAATCCACTTCTATCAGTGTATATGAAGGAGAGGAGGCAGGTTAAAGAAGGACTTTTAAGCCTTGACACAATTGAGACATGGATTGTGTATGTGTAACATTCAGAGGGTGAATGGGCGAGACAAAATATTGAAGTGCCTTTGAACGGGGTATGGTAGTAGGTGCCAGGCGCACCGGTTTGCGTCAAGAACTGCAACGCTGCTGGGTTTCCTGTGTGTATCAAGAATGGTCCACCACCCAAAGGATATCCAGCCAACTTGATACAACTGTGGGAACTATTGGAGTCAACATGGGCTGGCATCTCTGTGGAATGCTTTCGACTCCTTGTATAGTCCATGCCCTGACTCCTTGTATAGTCCATGCCCTGACTCCTTGTATAGTCCATGCCCTGACTCCTTGTATAGTCCATGCCCTGACTCCTTGTATAGTCCATGCCCTGACTCCTTGTATAGTCCATGCCCTGACTCCTTGTATAGTCCATGCCCTGACTCCTTGTATAGTCCATGCCCTGACTCCTTGTATAGTCCATGCCCTGACTCCTTGTATAGTCCATGCCCTGACTCCTTGTATAGTCCATGCCCTGACTCCTTGTATAGTCCATGCTCTGACTCCTTGTATAGTCCATGCCCTGACTCCTTGTTTAGTCCATGCCCTGACTCCTTGTTTAGTCCATGCCCTGACGAATTGAGGCTGTTCTGAGGGCAAAAGGAGGCGCATCTCAATATTAGGAAGGTGTCCCTAAGGTTTAGTACACTCAGTGTGAGGGTATTGGTATTTTATAGGACTGCTGTGGACGTACATCACACGTTGTTTTAAATTAGAGGATGTGACCCGTGCCAGTCCAGGTGGCCTGAGAGCCAGAACCCAGTAATGAGGTACAGGTAAATATTTAATCCGTCCACCGACCGTTACAAAGCAGCTAAACTGTAGTACATTGTTAGTACACTGTGTTGAAGCATTCTTCACCGTTTTACCAACCTTGTTAAGTGTATATTGGAGAGGTTGTCGTGCAGAGTGGTCTTGGTAATAGAACATAGTAATCCGGTACATGTACTTGTCCTCTCTGATCCTCTATGGTCCGTCCACCCACCATTTAACAGTTGTACAGTACAGTGCATTGTTGGTACACTGTGAAAAGCATTCCTCATCTTATTACTCCCAGCCTCTTCCAGTCTATAGGAGAGGTTATCATACAGACAGAGAGAGATGTGAGTGTGTGTAGGTCGTGGGAATTGAGGGCGTGCCCCCTTAGGTCCAGCCTGGAGGAACAGGGAACATCTAATGGAAACCAATGACCTGCCTGGTGATGAGAGGACTCAGTGAGCTACGGCTGGATATCATTCTAAGGTGAAGCCAAGGTGAGTTGGGAGCTGGAGGGTGTGTGTGTGTGTGTGGCAGGGGGAAAAGAGTACAGGGAACAACAGGGAGGACTGGCAGGGGCAGAGAAAACATTTACAAACAGCTCTCAGACCAGCGAGCAGTGAATGCATCATTACGACACTCAATGGAACGAAACAAAGTTATGCGCCCTCCACCCGGCAATGCTCGCCACGGCAACGCTCAACCGCAAAGTTGTTAACAAGTTATCATGGCAGGCACTTACAGTGTTACTCTCTTTTTTTCTCACTCAATCTCTTGCTCCTGCTCTCTGTGCAAACCTCTGTTTACTCCCTCCTTCTTAACAAACTTGCATAAACCATATATATATATATATGTATATATATATAATGATAGTCAATGCAGTAATGGTGAATCGTACTCCATCTGTCTCACACATAAACTACCGTTCAAAAGTTTGGGGTCACTTAGAAATGTCCTTGTTTTTGAAAGAAAACAAGCTGGCTTTCTAGGCAGAGTTGCAAAAAAGAAAACCATATCTCAGACTGGCCAATAAGAAGAAAAGATTAAGCTTTGCAAAATAACACAGACACTGGACAGAGGAACTCTGCCAAGAAGGCCAGCATCCCGGAGTCACCTCTACATTGTTGACATTGAGACTGGTGTTTTGAGGGTACTATTTAATGAAGCTGCCAGTTGAGGACTTGTGAGGAGTCTGTCTCTCAAACTAGACACTAATGTACTTGTACTTGTCCTCTTGCTCAGTTGGGCACAGGGGCCTCCCACTCCCCTTTCTATTCTGGTTAGAGCCAGTTTGTGCTGTTCTGTGAAGGGAATAGTACACAGCATTGTACGAGATCTTCAGTTTCTTGGCAATTTCTGGCATGAATAGCCTTCATTTCTCAGAACAAGAATATACTGATGAGGTTCAGAAGAATGGTCTTTGTTTCTGGCCATTTTGAGCCTGTAATCGAACCCACAAATGCTGATCCTCCAGAAGAAGGCCCATTTAATTGCTTATTTTATCAGCACAACAGTTTTCAGCTGTGCTAACATAATTGCAAAAGGGTTTTCTAATGATCAATTAGCCTTTTAAAATGATAAACTTGGATGAGCTAACACAACGTGCCATTGGTTCCGGTTGGAGCGAGCGGTCGCATTCGCCTGCATTCGCACTTCGCTCTGCAGGTTGTATAACTTTTTATAACTTTTTCATTACATTTTCATTATAGTACAACGGTTGATTTGTCTAATCTTAGCAATTCTTCTTAGCTAGCTACATAGCCGTCCTTGTATCAGAGATAATTGCATAATTATCGTATTTCGTCGCCCTAACGTAGCCTTCACTGCTATTCGCCCAGGAGCTAGCTAACGCACACAGATTAGCATCACTGTAGTGCTATTCACTCAACTGTACGACTTGATTAGTTCAGTGTTAACTAGCTACATAGCTGTCTTTGTTTCCAAGATAATTGTGTAGTTTAGTGTGTGTAGCCTTGGAGTGATTATCTTAATTCACTGAGGTTCGCTAGCCAGCTATTTGTCGTCCTTAACGTAGGAGACTCTGCTAGCTAGCCAACAGCTAACTGCTAACAGCTAGCCAACGTCTGCTGTTTTGAATTCAACAACCCGGTCAGGTGGTTTCACATTTTCGTTTCATTGCAGTGCAGCGGTTTGATTTGTTTGATCGTGGCTAGCTGCATAGCCGTCTTTGTTTCAAAGATAATTGTGTAGTCTAGACCGATTCCCTAGGTTAGCTAGCCAGCTATTGTCGTTCTTTTAACTCAACGTAACGTAAACAACACTGCTAGCTAGCCAGCTAGCCCCCGAATAGCAGCACTGTAGAATTATTACACTCAACGGAACGACTTGATTAGTGTAGTGTCAACAACGCAGCTACTGCCAGCTAGCCTACTTTAGCAGTACTGTATCATTTTAATCATTTTAGTCAATAAGATTCTTGCTACGTAAGCTTAACTTTCTGAACATTCGAGACGTGTAGTCCGCTTGTCATTCCAATTTCCTTGCATTACCGTAGCCTTTTCTGTAGCCTGTCAACTATGTGTCTGTCTATCCCTGTTCTCTCCTCTCTGCACAGACCATACAAACGCTCCACACCGCGTGGCCGCGACCACCCTAACCTGGTGGTCCCAGCGCGTACGACCCACGTGGAGTTCCAGGTCTCTGGTAGCCTCTGGAACTGCCAATCTGCGGCCAACAAGGCAGAGTTCATCTCAGCCTATGCCTCCTCCAGTCCCTTGACTTCTTGGCACTGACGGAAACATGGATCACCACAGATAACACTGCTACTCCTACTGCTCTCTCCTCGTCCGCCCACGTGTTCTCGCACACCCCGAGAGCTTCTGGTCAGCGGGGTGGTGGCACCGGGATCCTCATCTCTCCCAAGTGGTCTTTCTCTCTTTCTCCCCTTACCCATCTGTCTATTGCCTCCTTTGAATTCCATGCTGTCACAGTTACCAGCCCTTTCAAGCTTAACATCCTTATCATTTATCGCCCTCCAGGTTCCCTCGGAGAGTTCATCAATGAGCTTGATGCCTTGATAAGCTCCTTTCCTGAGGACGGCTCACCTCTCACAGTTCTGGGCGACTTTAACCTCCCCACGTCTACCTTTGACTCATTCCTCTCTGCCTCCTTCTTTCCACTCCTCTCCTCTTTTGACCTCACCCTCTCACCCTCCCCCCTACTCACAAGGCAGGCAATACGCTTGACCTCATCTTTACTAGATGCTGTTCTTCCACTAACCTCATTGCAACTCCCTCCAAGTCTCCGACCACTACCTTGTATCCTTTTCCCTCTCGCTCTCATCCAACACTTCCCACACTGCCCCTACTCGGATGGTATCGCGCCGTCCCAATCTTCGCTCTCTCTCCCCCGCTACTCTCTCCTCTTCCATCCTATCTTCTCTTCCCTCTGCTCAAACTTTCTCCAACCTATCTCCTGATTCTGCCTCCTCAACCCTCCTCTCCTCCCTTACTGCATCCTTTGACTCCCTATGTCCCCTATCCTCCAGGCCGGCTCGGTCCTCCCCTCCCCGCTCCGTGGCTCGACGACTCATTGCGAGCTCACAGAACAGGGCTCCGGGCAGCCGAGCGGAAATGGAGGAAAACTCGCCTCCCTGCGGACCTGGCATCCTTTCACTCCCTCCTCTCTACATTTTCCTCCTCTGTCTCTGCTGCTAAAGCCACTTTCTACCATTCTAAATTCCAAGCATCTGCCTCTAACCCTAGGAAGCTCTTTGCCACCTTCTCCTCCCTCCTGAATCCTCCCCCTCCCTCCTCCCTCTCTGCAGATGACTTCGTCAACCATTTTGAAAAGAAGGTCGATGACATCCGATCCTCGTTTGCTAAGTCAAACGACACCGCTGGTTCTGCTCACACTGCCCTACCCTATGCTCTGACCTCTTTCTCCCCTCTCTCCAGATGAAATCTCGCGTCTTGTGACGGCCGGCCGCCCAAAACCTGCCCGCTTGACCCTATCCCCTCCTCTCTTCTCCAGACCATTTCCGGAGACCTTCTCCCTTACCTTACCTCGCTCATCAACTCATCCCTGACCGCTGGCTACGTCCCTCCCGTCTTCAAGAGAGCGAGAGTTGCACCCTTCTGAAAAAACCTACACTCGATCCCTCCGATGTCAACAACTACAGACCAGTATCCCTTCTCTCTTTCTCTCCAAAACTCTTGAGCGTGCCGTCCTTGGCCAGCTCTACCGCTATCTCTCTCAGAATGACCTTCTTGATCCAAATCAGTCAGGTTTCAAGACTAGTCATTCAACTGAGACTGCTCTTCTCTGTATCACGGAGGCGCTCCGCACTGCTAAAGCTAACTCTCTCTCCTCTGCTCTCATCCTTCTAGACCTATCGGCTGCCTTCGATACTGTGAACCATCAGATCCTCCTCTCCACCCTCTCCGAGTTGGGCATCTCCGGCGCGGCCCACGCTTGGATTGCGTCCTACCTGACAGGTCGCTCCTACCAGGTGGCGTGGCGAGAATCTGTCTCCTCACCACGCGCTCTCACCACTGGTGTCCCCAGGGCTCTGTTCTAGGCCCTCTCTTATTCTCGCTATACACCAAGTCACTTGGCTCTGTCATAACCTCACATGGTCTCTCCTATCATTGCTATGCAGACGACACACAATTAATCTTCCTTTCCCCCTTCTGATGACCAGGTGGCGAATCGCATCTCTGCATGTCTGGCAGACATATCAGTGTGGATGACGGATCACCACCTCAAGCTGAACCTCAGCAAGACGGAGCTCCTCTTCCTCCCGGGGAAGGACTGCCCGTTCCATGATCTCGCCATCACGGTTGACAACTCCATTGTGTCCTCCTCCCAGAGCGCTAAGAACCTTGGCGTGATCCTGGACAACACCCTGACGTTCTCAACTAACATCAAGGCGGTGTCCCGTTCCTGTAGGTTCATGCTCTACAACATCCGCAGAGTACGACCCTGCCTCACACAGGAAGCGGCGCAGGTCCTAATCCAGGCACTTGTCATCTCCCGTCTTGATTACTGCAACTCGCTGTTGGCTGGGCTCCCTGCCTGTGCCATTAAACCCCTACAACTCATCCAGAACGCCGCAGCCCGTCTGGTGTTCAACCTTCCCAAGTTCTCTCACGTCACCCCGCTCCTCCGCCTCCCACTGGCTTCCAGTTGAAGCTCGCATCCGCTACAAGACCATGGTGCTCGCCACGGAGCTGTGAGGGGAACGGCACCCTCAGTACCTCCAGGCTCTGATCAGGCCCTACACCCAAACAAGGGCACTGCGTTCATCCACCTCTGGCCTGCTCGCCTCCCTACCACTGAGGAAGTACAGTTCCCGCTCAGCCCAGTCAAAACTGTTCGCTGCTCTGGCCCCCAATGGTGGAACAAACTCCCTCACGACGCCAGGACAGCGGAGTCAATCACCACCTTCCGGAGACACCTGAAACCCCACCTCTTCAAGGAATACCTAGGATAGGGTAAGTAAGGGTAAGTAATCCTTCTCACCCCCTTC